>NC_139954.1:28336314-28401314 GCF_963454915.1 Gymnoscopelus microlampas
ATGTTTTCACCAGACCCTTAACCTATATCCTATGCTTAGATGACCAGTGTGCCCCAGTGAAAGCTTAGCTTATTTTACCCTCTTCACCAAATCTCTTTGATGAAAATAGCTGATCCACAAGCTGACAATGTTGTAGATCGGCTGTTTTTGCCAGACGCTAATGTGGTTAGCTGATAAAAAAGGTTGGTCTTTGCGTTATTCTTGAAGTGAGGTGATGTTTGGGATGCAGAGGGCCAGTACATGCTGTGTATGTATAGCACCAGAACCAGAACATCTTCTCTGCACAGACCCATCTGTTTCATCTTTAATGTTTGAGTCTTTCGCTGGTAGCACCAGACGGATGTTATTCATGCATGAGAGGACAGAAGAGGAATGAAAAACATCGTTCTCCTCTCTGGTAGGAGATGTAAACGTTCACACTCATACGTTACGTTTGGGACGATACAGGCACACGCAGCAATACACACGCACGCGCATGCACAACAGTGGTGGAAGAAGTACACAGCATTTTTTACCCTAGCCTCATTTTTTTACTCTGAGGCAAAATGTACACCTTTATTAATCCTTAATGTAAACTCAGTTTCAGCTTCAACCAGCTGATGGCCGCTCAGATAATGAGCACTTGAGGGGGGGGGGGGCTTTTAGGGGTGTCTTGCTCAGGGACCCTTTGCCACGTTTACGGGGCGGACCAAAGGGTGAACCGGCAACCTTCCGATTCCCAGACGGCCTCTCTACCCACTCAGCTATGGCCGCCCTCTAACTCCATCCCCTGAACCTAATCCGTAAATGTCTACTCCCATCCCTGTCGACAACCTCAATTTGTGTCATAGTAATATTAGCTCTAAAACAAATCTTTCTTAGCTCATGAAGTCCCCATAAAGTACCAGCTTTTCTGGTTTTACAATCCCTGTGGGGTATTTTGGTCCCCATGTCTCCACACGCACGCGCGCACGCACGCACGCACGCACGCACGCACGCACGCACGCACGCACGCACGCACGCACGCACGCACGCACGCACGCACGCACGCACGCACGCACGCACGCACGCACGCACGCACACACACACACACACACACACACACACACACACACACACACACACACACACACACACACACACACACACACACAGCTTCTCAAGGTGTTTCTTTGTGTTTGTGTCACTTTCAGGCTGAAGGATTAGATTGTCAGTAATTCATCACCTTCTGAACAGAACATCCCTACTCCACAACACTCCCCCCTCTCTCTCTCTCTCTCTTTCTCTTTCTCTCTCTCTCTCTCTCTCTCTCTCTCTCTCTCTCTCTTTCTCTCTGTCTCTCCCTCTCTGTCTCTCTCTCATTGTCTCTGTTGACATTGTATGCCCTGATCAGAATGAATCTGTGTATAAATTATCATTATCATTCATAATTTTCTGCAACAAGAGAGGGGTATATTTGTGTGAGAGAGCGTGTGTTTGTGTACGTGTGTGTGTTTGCGTGCATGCATGCATGCGTGAGTTTCCCAGGCTGGTCAGTATAACATGTCCTCTGTGTTCTGTCCATTAGCATTGAAAGGACTTGGCATGTTGATTGGAGCAGACAGACAACATCGTAATCCTCCGCTCTCTGACCACAGTGTTGTACGACGATGACCTCTATCAAACACTCCCATTAGCTGTGTGTTTGACACGCTGCTCCACCACGATCTGATCTGTGTGTCTAATGAGCGAGAGCGACCCAGGGGTTGCAACACTTAATAAGAATTGTCAATTTTAATGAAGAACAGCCCTATCACACTACTTAAATGAACAAGATCCGAGGCTGCGCACGATAAAGGCAGCTTGACCGCAGGCCGGGGTAATTATGGGTATTGAATTGTGGGTAATGCGGTTCAGTGAGGTTAAGGTGTGTGTGTGTGTGGTATAGACCGCATGTCTCATCTTAAGCGGACAGGTCACACAACGAGGGTGTGCTCAAGTCCCCGCTCACCCTTCCACTGTGTTACAATAAATAATAAAGGGATAGTTCACCCAAAAAAATACTTTTTTTCCTATCGTTTAGTCACCCCATGGAGACTTGCATTCATGGATATGTTTTTAGGAGATAGGAGACACAAAGAGTCTCCTTTGTGTCTCCTACCGGAACCTCTGCCTACCGGTCCGCTGGTCATCCATCCATGAATTCAAGTGAAATGGGGTGACTAATCGATAGAAAAAAAGTCATTTTGGGCGTGAACTATCCTTTTAATCCCATCTGAGCAGGTCCTAATGAGCGCTCTTGGCGGAGCACAAGGTTGTGTCTTGCTCAGAGACACTTTGACCTGTATACTGGGCGAACAGGGGGCGTATCAAGGTACAGTATTTGGTAAAAAATAGTGTGTTATTGATTTTGTCCACTGTGCACAGCCCAGTATATGTTATAATGTTAAAATCAATTAGTCTGAATAACCACTTAAGTCCTGTTTTATACTTCATCCTACCATGGTGTTGTGTAAAAATAGTTAGCTAATAATAGCTAATATACAAGCTCACAACAAATCACTGTGAGGTTGTAGATCGGCTATGTTTTTCAGCTTTTTTTATTTGTGAAAAATTGTGGGAAAATATATTCAAAAGAAAAATCGATTTGTTCGATTAACAGTGGCATCCCTAAAAATATTTTCCTAGGCTTCCTCTCGGCTGGGATCTACGGTTATAGTGACACATTCATTCATGCTACACTGATGTTTTTCTCTCTCCTCTGAACAGCTTAGCGTTGTCACTGACAGAATAGCTGAAGATATTCTCATAGTGGTGTGACATATTAATCAGGGGTTCCGTTAACAATATCAATGTTGTTGTGCAGCTGTTTCGAACAGAAATAATGTCAGCCTCCCCCCCCCCCTTTAATCAATATTTTTGCTTCCAAAATGAATGGGGAACAAACGTGAACAATTCACCCCCTGTCAGGATGAGACTCTAAAACGAATTTTAGAGATTTACAGATGCTATTAAATATCGTAATACACTTTTGGAGGATTGTCAACTGTATTTTTGAAATATGAGGGTGAGATTTTGAGCTCAAAGTGGGCTTGTAGCATTTTGTTGAATCAAACCTCTCTCTATTTTCCCTAGGAGTGACATTTGAGAATCGTGCTCCATGAAAAGTACTGACAGAGCAGATTTCTTAATAGATTCTTTACTCGGGGTGCGTGCACGTGCGTGTGTGCGTGCGTTTCTGTGTGTGTGTGTGTGCGCGTGTGTGCGTGCGTCTGCATGCAGGCACATACAGGAGGGATTGTAAACCTATCAGCACAACTAAGCCTCAAGCCTGAGTCCCTGGCCAAACAGTCTTTGCACACATGAACCACACACGCATGCACGCGCATGCACGCACACGCCCGCATACATACACTTGATATACTGCATACAACACCTACAGTAACTAAGGCACCTCACGGTGTGTTACTGCTATACTATTACACTTTATTATTTTATTTTTTTACTAGTGCATTCTCAAACCTGGTCTGGAGTGCTGGTTCGGAGCAGGCCGGTCATCAGATGGATTCCCCTAGTTTTTGCTTCATTTGTGTCACATCCTTTTGCATCATACACTGGCGACGGCCATCATGGTGTCATTTGCTTTGTGTCATTCGGGTCATTTGTTATGATCAACAAATATTGCAGTAGAATATTACCATACTTAGTAAATAGTTACTGCCCAATACTGCACTCCACACTACAGATACACACACACACACACACACACACACACACACACACACACACACACACACACACACACACACACACACACACACACACACACACACACACACACACACACACACACACACACACACACACACACACACACGCACGCACACATATAAACATACACATACACACACTCACAGAGATTTGAGGACTTTATAGATATGAATGTATAATTGTGGCAGTCCGTCTGGGACCCTCTCTGTTGGAACCAGGGAGGTGTTAGCCTCCATGGTGATGAGAAGTATGGAGTGTTTGGCGATAAGCTTTGACTGCCGGCGTGTTGAACGTGTTGTCCGCCTGCAGGAAGGAGGCGGTTTGGCTGGAAGGCACGTCGGACGTAGACCAGGCCGTGGTACAGTATTACTGGCACCGTATCCCCAACAAATCTGTCACAGATACGCCTGGACGGACATCAGAACGTATCCCCTGCCTGCCAAGAGACGGATGTGATGTCTGTCATGGCGGACACACAGACGATGTGGTCAGAGAGACAGACGCATGGCTGGAGAGATAGATAGGAGACATCAGGGTAAAAAGAAACAAAAGAAAACATTGTTTAATCACTTAAGCCCCTGTTTACTCATTTATTGACAACTTGTGAAAATAGCAGATCTACTACAGTAGCTCACAAGGTGCCACGATGAGATTAGTTGTGAGCGTGTATAGATCTTATATTTTCACTATTTTTTAATTAAAAAAAGTAACACGTTGAGATAATTGAATGTGGTTAAAATAAAATTGTTATATTATCAAACATGAATATCAACAAACATATCAGGCTTCTATCAGTCTACATTTCCCAAAAGGAAATGCATGCATTTAGTTCAGTTTGATTGATTGATTGATTGATTGATTGATTGACTACTTTTATTAACAGTTTGCAAATAGTACAGAGGTACGATTTTACAATGATTGTTAAAAGTAGGGATGCACCGATATGGAAATTCTTGGTCGATACCGATACTAATGTTTAAAATAACAATTTAGCCGATACTGATACCACCGATATTTGTTTATTTAGTTTTTGGTGTTATTATTTCCCCCTTTTGTGCCAGGGAAACAAATAAATCTTCATTATACACACACCTCAGCTGTGCTGAACTGAAAGTGACTGGAGTTAGTAAAAAAAAAGCCCTTGAATATGACATGATAATGTTTACTGTGATTATGGTAAGCTTACATTTCATATCACAAACACCATAGAGTAAAAACACCTGTAACTTTAACCAGCAAAAAAAGCCCTAGGGGCTCGTTTCCATCATGGTCCAGTCTGACCAGGAGCAGGGATAAAACATATACCCACCAGCCATGAAAATGAATGACCTGAAGGGGGAGAGGGGGTATCAAAAGCACAGGCATAGATTGAACTCTGACAGTGACCCCATGGCTAATGGGGACAAACTGGGCGAGACGCGCAGGGTTCCTTTGAAGGTCACAACCTTGCGTTATCGGTCTAAATGTTGGAGCAGTGTGTGATGAAAATGCAAGTGTAATTAGTGTCTTAAATGGTTCATTACATTAGGGACATTTTTTATATATCGTCGCTGACTGGCAGAAACCTTGTATCTCCATATTTCACTTTCACTTTTTTTTTTGGGTTGTAAATTAATGCCCTGAAAATAGCAGATCTACAAGCACAACGTCTCGCCATGCAATGCGTTGTGAGCTTTTAGAGCGGCTGTTTTCACTATTTGAAAATGTTTTTAAATAATAAGAAAAGGAATGGTTTTTGCCATACAAGGTTTCCACCCGATAGCTGCGATATACTTGATACTTTGGCTCCATATTTCCGTCAGCGAGATTATATTGGTGTGAAATGTTCGCTTCTTTATATTACAGTAATTGACATTGACTGTAATGTATTCATAGAGCTGAAAATGATGGACATTAGCTAATGGTAAAAATGACCGACACAGCATTCAGATCAAATTATTTGTATAATAGAAGTGTTAATAGCGGCGCATGGTGATAAATCATATAAAATCATTTCTTTTTTTACACCGTGCGTATGTGTCTGTCTGTCTGTCTGTCCAGAGCTAATCTCGCAAATAGCTTGACCACACCAAACTTTGTATTCACTCTACCGAGTAGGCCACAGAAGTACTTCCACTAATTTCTTTCCTCATGTATTATATACGTTTTGAAATGTTTCACTTTTATTTCATAATGATGCGATCATGCCAGCTGAAACCTTGCCCAAATATTTAGTCATACGTCATAGATATGTCATAGATGACTAATGTCATAGATGACTGATGTCATAGATCACAGGCTGCTCACATTAAGTCTGAGATCAGCGTTTCTATGTGGATCCCGAGATTCCACATCATTTCCTAGTTTCAGCTATGCGCTGCTCCACACCTGAGCACCGACAGACCCCTGGGACCCTGTAATGAGCACAGGTTTCTACCGCTGGAGCTGAACGCTTCCAGCAGGACAACTGGAGGTTAAGTGCCTTGCTCAAGGGCGTGTCGAGGGCGGTTGTCGTGGGAGTAGAGACATTTCTTGTTATCCGAGCGTAGGAAACGGTAACCAAAACTACCGCTTCTAATAAATACACTTGAGTGGTTGTGAACCACTTGCGCCCTACTTAACATTAAAACAAATAAGTTGCGTATCGAATTACGGCTCGACTATTTTCACTAATTTTGAACATTTTGGAATATTTTAGAAAATTGGTGTTAGCGTCATGAGTTCATCAACACAGAACGTGAATATTATGCAGAGATTGAATGATTGATCGATGTTTTTATTGACAAAAAAAGCATAATGCATGGCCATACAGTAAAAATTTCACCGCAAATTAAACCTTTATGAATGAGGCATAAACTATATGAATAGTCTCATGCGAAATATTCCCCCATGCATTTTCGAATCGTTTATTCGTCACACTCCCAGGGTTTAAAGACCTTAATGCCCATAATAGGGACTGGAGATTACAAGTGGTTAATGTGTAATTATCATAAACACAGGCTCTTGTAATGTACGATTTGGTGGGCTTTCATAAACAGGCAAGCCAGGTTTTTTGTCATTTGCTATTTGGGAATTTTTGATTTATTTCTTCTATGTCACTGAGTGAGCACACCATCGTTAGTGCTGTAGGTTATGCGGTTCGATTCCCACTGCACTTACCCACGCTAAGAAATTACAGTTCCCTCATGACACTGTAAAGGTCTTTAGTATACCTGCATATTAGAAACACGGCTTGTGTCGTCCAAAAGCCGCTCTCCTCTAAAACGGGGGACATTCCTGTTTTCTTTCTTCCACGTGAAACCCCTGTTGTTTGGTTCATTAGATAAGAGCTGATAAATGCAGCCGGAACGAAAGCTGCAGCGTTAATTGCATTTTGGCCCTGGCTTCTTCCACTGGCGGCATATGCTGTGGGCCTCTTAGTGAAGTTATAAAAGTGTGTTATTTGTTTCCTGGCGTGAAGCGTTTGCAGTGTACAGTAAATAACATTGATCCTGTAATCACATGAAGCCGGGCCGTTTCCCTCCCCGGTTCGATTGTGTTAAAGCACGGGGTAATGTTCCAGCGCGGCTGCCAAGTGCACTGGCTAATGACATCTAAGGCATCACTACTGCATCAAACTGTAGCCCTCGCGGAGAAATTAGCGTGGGCCTACAGATGCCAGTTGGCTGTCCGGGACAAACTAGTGACATGCCACATGGATTGAAACCCACTGGGAGTCAGCGGGGCCAACATGAAGTGTCACCGCAGCCGGTGAATAGAGAGGACAGCCTTTCACTTTCAATCCCATCATGGATTTCTTTTTTAACCCCCCCGTTGGCTAACCGCTGCGGAGCAGAAGGGGGTTCTGTAGCTCAGGTGTTTGCTCAGTGAGTGTGGGATCATATAGTCTTAACCCAGCCGCTCAGGCCTCAGGCAGGGGGCTAGAGTTGAGAGTCCTTCCCAGCATGGAGGCCCATCGGTGGGGATTACCTCCATCTCACCCCCTGCTGAGGGGGCAGCACATTATGGATCCTTGATACAGTCAGTGTCTGCCCTGTGGAGAGGGGGAAAGTATGTAGAAAGTGGAGTATGCACGCATACACGCACATGAACGTATCTCATTTCTCTCATCACTAGACAAGCATGAGGCATAATGACAGTTGGAGGTCTAATGGCAAATGGCTCCAACGGTAATCACTCATTTCCTCGCTCATCTTCACAATTAGCAACGGGGAGAAAGCGTGGATAATTGCTCATAACTAACGGCACGCTAATTACTAGTGTAAAATCACTGTTGGTTCTGGTGAATCTAAAGATGGCCGCTGGGCAGGTGGCAAACAGCAGCAATTCGCACAACCTGCAGGAACAAACCAACACTTCTCTGTCTGTTTACTCTACTTTCCTCTCCTCTCCATCTCTCTTTCTCTCTCTCTCTCTCTCTCTCTCTCTCTCTCTCTCTCTCTCTCTCTCTCCGTTTTTCTCACTTTATTATATAAGATCACCTTTCTATCTCTGTGTCCAACACTAGCATCCATTATTCATTAAAACAGTCCCCTGTAATATCATAGCTCTAGGGGGCCATGTCCACTGAAAGTATTTTGAACTACCAGTGTCTTTCTGCCATGCATTTCTATTTCTATGGTAAAAATGTGTTAGGAGCGCCCCTCTACCCAGCAGCGCATCTCACGTAAAACAGCGCTATCTCTGCAGTAGATTCTGACAGTAGTTCAACTTTTGGAGAGGAGCGCGTCAATGCCTAAAATCAAGGAAGATGCAGGACTATAAAGATCAACAAACATGGCAGAGGAGAGCCTGCTCCAAACCCACATACTCATACACCTTCTCCTGACCTACACAGACTGCTGATCTTCATCGAGATCCGCCGCTATATTTCAGTGCCATGACATTAGTCTGACCTTGTTCTGAAGTAACATTGGTCCGACGTCGGAACGTCTAGATTTGAAGGCCGCCTGAAAAGCGAGTAATAGTAAAGTTACATATTTCCGAACATATAAAACTTGTGGAAAACGTGTGAAGGTGCTCTCCTACTGGCAGTGTACATATGAAGTTTAGCGCTGATCGGTCCAGTGATTTGTGAGATTAGCGCCTCCAGACAAATACACTGTTGACCCTATTATAGCCACCTGCAGAGCAAAGCCGTCAAAAAGCTAACAAACAAAAAAACACACTTTTTGTGTACAAAACCCCTAAGGTCTGTCTGACTCTGTGTTGTAGCCTTAAAACACCTATTTAACCTGGGGGAAATGGATATCTGATGGTCAGAGAGCGAGCGAGAGAGAGACTCTCTCTCTCTGACCATCAGATATCCATTTCCTCTCAACCACCATACGTACAGCTGCAAATAAAATTTCCCACAATCTAAAAGCTGAGGTCACGCAGAGGAATGATTGTTTCTTTCACAGCCAATCAGAGGGCAATTTAGACCTGGGGGGACGAGGATGATTGGCCAATCAGTGGTGATAAAAAAAAGTTGACGTACGCAGTGAGTAAAGAGCAGGATCTGTGGTAAGACTTGGGGTGAATTACCCCGCTGAACGACTGACGCATTTAGCCCTTGAACAGTTGATTTCTGCCTTCATGTTAATGCATGTTGTTTAGGCAGTGGCTCAGATGTCTGGGAATGAGTCACTGATTGGCAGCAGTGAGAAAAGGAACATGTAGCCATGTACACTTAAAATATTCTTCTGTAATTTGCTTCTGTGGTGAGGCAGACATTAAGGAATGAGTCACAGCCCTTCAGTGGTAGAAGCAAAGAAATGCACCAAATGGTTTGACAATGAACTATACACATTAAAGGTCTGGCCAGCTGGCCACCCAAAACCAAAAATCAGAGACCGTACCTGAGATGCGAGGCCATCCGGGTCCAAAATATCTTAGTTTCACAGTATGATTGGGTCAATGGGTCTAGACCTGTTAAGGTCTGTTTCTGACCAGGTCTGATTATGCTCCGGTCACAAGATTTGGATTGGCAAAATAGCCAAAGAAAATAAACACAAATTTAAACAGAATCTCAAGTGTAACTCAGTGCCTCGGCCACTGGCCCGCTGTGTCTGTCCAGATGGGGAAAGCTCATTTAACGGTCAGTTTGGCTAATGCAATAATAGGCGTGGAGGAAGACTGCGTAATGACCACCTCGCTGGGCTCATTCAAGCAAGCAGAGCCTTTCTAGTCTGACCCTAATAAGAAATCTCAAGGCCGTAGGAGACAGCAGAGAGGTAATTGCATATTTCTTCCCCGCTACCTCGGCTCAGCCATATTGTACAATGTGAGAAATGAGAAATCAAATGGAATGGAGGAGGTGGAGGTATTATTTAACAAAAGGAATGAGAGGGCCATGCCTGGGTGAGCATGTATTGGGGGGGGATAGAGCTACTTCTGTGTTTTTCCTCACCTCTGGTCCTTCTGCATGTAATTACCATTGGATTGACGGGTAGGAGACATGCACGTGCGTACGTGTGTGTGTGTGTGTGTGTGTGTGTGTGTGTGTGTGTGTGTGTGTGTGTGTGTGTGTGTGTGTGTGTGTGTGTGTGTGTGTGTGTGTGTGTGTGTGTGTGTGTGTGTGTGTGTGTGTGTGTGTGTGTGTGTGTGTGTGTGTGTTTAACTGTGTGTACTTACCAGAATAAGGTTCATTTGACCAGTAGTAATCATATATGTCTGTCTTGAATGTGCCACATGTAGGACATATTCTTTTTTACAGATTATAAAAGTGCAGATTGTAACACGTCAAATATCCATGATATCTCACACCTCTCATAGCAGTTTCTATTAACTGCTAGGAGCAATACTTATTTTGTGATCTATAGATATATAGAGTGAATTCTTCACTCTATATATCCATCTCCTTTATTTGCCAACTTGCGGCATATCCTATCGGAGTCTGACAGCCTGTCAGAGCCTGGCTGTCACAAATGTAATGTAAATGTTCTTCTCGTGACCACCTGGGCGGGGCCTTTTCCGACTAGTCAAAGTTGTTCATTCGCCTGTGTTGAACCTTCATTATTGTGTGATATGGACAGTAAACTGTAGGTCTGTCACCCCTCCTGTTTTCCCTGGAATTATCCCATATTTTATATACAGTAAACTGTAGGTCTGTCAACCGTCCTGTTTTCCCTGGAATTATCCCATATTTTATGTGTGTGTGTGTGTGTGTGTGTGTGTGTGTGTGTGTGTGTGTGTGTGTGTGTGTGTGTGTGTGTGTGTGTGTGTGTGTGTGTGTGTGTGTGTGTGTGTGTGTGTGTGTGTGTGTGTGTGTGTATATATGTATATATATACACATATATATATATATATATATATATATATCCTTCCTTTGTTTTTAACCAGGAAGTCTGGATAATTGAAACTTTGAACTGTTTGATGAAGTGAGTCAAATGATGATGTAACTGGAATTAACTATTACATTTCTCTTTTAAAAAATATAACCTTTGAAAATCAAACTGATGTTTGATTGAGTTTACTTCATTTGAGTGTTTATGTTAATTCATTTAACTGTCTAGCAAGTCATTTGTTCTGGACAAATGAACAGGGACACTGTGTTTTATGCATGTAACCCTAATTAGGTTTGACGCAGACTTTTCGCTGGTTTAAAACTTGGTCACAACGCTACATTAGAAACAAAAACAAATATCTTCCCCCTTGAAGAAAATATAGCGGAAATGAAGTTGAACCTCATGCCCCACGTTGAAAAATGTCCCTCATTTTCAAATATTATGTTGACAGATAGCAGTGTACATGCAAAATAATATGAGACATAACATCTACTGTGTATTTGACCATTGCTGTCATGCACTTTGTTTGATTGCTACTGAGTTGTACACACCACCTGTCGAGAGAACAAGGTTTACATATACCTACTATTGAGAGGACAAGGTATAACACATAGTCTTCCTACTGTCGAGAGAACAAGGTTTACACATGTATACTGTCGAGAGAACAAGGTTTATACATACCTACTGTTGAGAGGACAAGGTATAACACATACCTGTCGAGAGAACAAGGTTTAAACATACCTACTGTCGAGAGAACAAGGTATAACACATACCTACTGTCGAGAGAACAAGGTTTAAACATACCTACTGTCGAGAGAACAAGGTTTACACATACCACTGTCGAGAGAACAAGGTTTAAACATACCTACTGTCGAGAGAACAAGGTTTAAACATACCTACTGTCGAGAGAACAAGGTTTAAACATACCTACTGTCGAGAGAACAAGGTTTACACATACCTACTGTCGAAAGAACAAGGTTTACACATACCTACTGTTGAGAGAACAAGGTTTGCACTTTCCTACTGTCGAGAGAACGGGGTTTACATATCAGTACTGACGAGAGAACAACTACAGTCAGGAATGAGGTATAGACCTACACATACCTACTGCCGAGAGAACTAGGTAAACACATACCTGCTGCTGAGAGAATGAGGTTCACAACTGTGGAGAGAATTACATTTCCCGTGGCTTCGCACCCATACGACAGGTTTCGGGGGAAAAGAGGCGAGGCCACAGCAGGGGAGAGAAAACAGATCGACAGGACAATGATAGGAACACTCAGAATGGAAAGACTGTAAGAGCGGAACCAGGGCAACTTAAATTAGAAGAGGGAGTAGAAAGGGAAAATGCACAGTGCGAGAGGGGAAAAATGGATTGAAAGCAGAAAGAAAGGAAGTAAGGGGAAGTGCAGGGTTGTCTATGTAGCCACACAGAAAGAGGAAACAGCTGAACAGGAAATAAAGAGAGTGCTGGATGAAACAGAATAGATGGAGTTGAGAATGTTCTGGTATATCTAGGAACTGAGCGAGAAGAACCACAAAGCTTAGAGAAAGTTAATGGAAATTAGATCAAGTGAGAGTACGTTGTGGTAAAGGATGGCACAAGCAGAATGAATCTGTGACCACTGATCAAGAGGATATGGTAAGGATAAATGTATCCGATTATTCAGCATACTATTAATTACATTAACTGTCCGTATTTTGGGGGGAGGGACTAAATATTTCACTCATTTATTTATTTTAATTTGTATTTAGAATAGCAAAAATAACTGCGTTCACACAAGTGGCGACAATGTGATGGGCTACAAGTCATTTTCAATGGAAGCCAGTGACACAGGGCTACAAACTGACACCCCACACTTGTGACACGCTACAAAATATTTTTTTAGACTAAACTATTTTCAGTGATCAATCAATCACATTTTTGTATTAACCATTTCCACTCCTGTTCCGTCCTCACAATTCCTGCTCCATTCCGCAAATGGAAGAAAACCAACATCTTGACGTTGACAACTTCCCTGTGCTATTACCCCTGACTGTCTTAATTTACGCAGAGTGGCTTGAGCAACACTTTTCGCCACTAGTGTGAACGCAACAATTAATGCTTCTCACAGGGGAGCGACACTACGGCAATGACGTACCTGCTTGGATCCACAGGGTCGCACAGGGCTCCTCATGTGAATAGAGGCCTTTCTTTGCATCACGTAGAACAAAAGGTCAACACAATTCAACTCTTAATGCGGGCGGGCGTGTGCATGAGACAAGCATAAATGCGACAGTTTCACAGGATTGTGCTTGCTTGTAGCTACGCCTGTCAGATTGCCCCCCCCCACCACCACCTGAATGCCTGCCTGAATGAAAATGAATTACTGGAAGCATCAGTGCACTTCCTGTGTGAAAAGCCCTATAGGCATCACTTTGTAGCTTCATGTCGCATGCTTTCATTGAAAATGACTAGATGACTAGTTGCTTTGTTGCCACTAGTGTAATCGCAGCATAAGGGCTGACCCCTTAAAGGAGAAGCTGACCCCTTGCCTTGTAATGGGCTCTCACAGGAGACACTGTGTATTAATGGTCCTTCATATCTAGGTGTTCCATTTCTGCATCATTCAAAATGCTGTGTTTAGTTTGCTCTATGGCAACTTTACAAAGAAACATGTATGGCTCAATCGATCATGAACATCTTCACATAAGTGAAGCATCTGTTGATAACATTATCGGTAAAAAGCTCATTAAAGCATTGTGTCATCTTTGCTTGGCAATAACTGAAGAAAACAGATGCAAGTGACGTGAGACAGAGAGAGGGATGAAGAGAAAGAAATAAGTGCAGGATTTAATGAGTCAGCAGGGAAGAGGAGAGCAGAGCATCAATGTAAATACAGTGAACTGATGTATGCGCTATCTGTTTTAAGCACAAACAATAGTAACATAATATATTAGGCATCACGTTAAGTGCCAGCACAGCAGAAAACATACTGAAGACAACACACAGGTACTGTAAGCTTCTCTATATGAAAAGTAAGTAAAAAAAAAAAAAAGTACTCAAATGTTTTTCTTAAGTAAAAGTATCAATACTGCAATGTCGAAATCTGTAACTCTGTTACAAGTAAAAGTCCGGAATTCAAAATGTACTTGAGTAAGAGTACAAAAGTATTGGTATCAAAATGTACTTAAAGTACCAAAGTAGAAAGTACTCATTGTGCAGAATGTCCCCTTTCACACATTTTCAAATGTATAAAAGATCTTTTGAAAATAGCAGATCTGCAAGCTCACAATGCGTCAGCTTGTAGATCGGCGATCTGTGATTACTGGTTATAAAACAAGTTAAGAAATAGTATATGGGTAGAAAGAAAAGGTATAAAAAAACCTTTATTAAAATAAAACATTAACATTCAAATGTACATACCGTATGTATATGACGGTGATGATGACGCCACTGACACCAGGTTGAAAGTGCATAAGTCTGTCTGCATGTTTTAAAATAAAAAATAAGTATTAACAAGAGCTTGTGACTAAATACTAACTACATAGGATTACATTGGAACACAGGTTCTTCATTCCACATTTTTCCTGTAAAGTAACAGTTTTGGACATACAGTACAGGCTTCAGCCCGACAGCGACGATATACAGTATGCAATACGTATCTACAGTATAGTGCCAGGTACAATATGTGCGAAGTACAAAGTCCTGTATGTGCAGAAAAAAGAAAACAAAAAGGAAAAGAAAAGAGAGAATAAAAAGCTGTGTGTGCTCTGTTGTGAGCAAAGGTGTTGTGCTAACTCTTCAGGCCCTGGAAAGACATGATGCAACACTACAGTTTTCTACGCGAGTCTGCTTACGCACATAAATATAATGTGAATGCTGGTCAGAGATCAGTGCAAGTGGAGGTGCAAAGTTTATTTTGAACTTTGAAGGTATACAGTACACAGAAAGCAAGATGAGCGTATCGACAGCCCACCGCTCCTGCAGGTTACAGGAAGTGCCATGGTGGACGTTTTTACCTGGACTGGGTCAGCACATCAACAATGCTGCCACCAGCGCTGGAACGTCACCTTGCTGAAGGCGATCAGTGGACTGGAACGTTTGCAGCATTTCACCGCATCTTGCACTTTTTGCACTTAAGAATTAAATAGACTCATATCTCACATGAGAAATCTGACATCATGGCCGAAAATGGAGTTTTAGTGCAGTCACTCACACTTCCAGAACTACTTAAACCTTTACTGACCTATGATTGAATCATGACCTCAATCTCAGCTTTCCTACTGTCTGTCTGTCTTACACTGTCTCCCTCTCAGCTGTCTTACTGTCTGTCTCTCCTTCACAGTCTCCCTCTAAGCTTTCCTACTGTCTGACTGTCCTACACTATCTCTCTCTCTCTCAGCTGTCCTACTGTCTCTCTCTCCTTCACGGTCTCCCTCTCAGCTTCCTGTCTGTCTCTCGTACACCGTCTCCCTTTCACCATTTCTTCCTCTCAGTTTCATGCTCTCAATGAAGTAAATAAGTGCGTAGGAAAGAACAGCCAATGTTGAGAAAAGGAAAGCACACTGTCTTCACTGAAATATTTATTGACGAACATTGTCACCTCCATGAGGTAGGCCTATCCTCGCGAAAAGAAAGAAAAATGGTGGTGCAAATGATCAGTGTTTGAATTCACTGTCCGCTTACAACGCATTGTGAGTTAGTAGAATGACTATTTTCTGCAAATATATTTAGTGTCGAGCGAAAAACAGCAGGGGGCCTATTATAGAGCCCTGGGAGAAAGTATGTCGGGTTTAAAGTGGTTAGACAAAACTCAATTTGCAATTCATCATCAGATACAATAACTTAACCTTAATAAATATTCAGATAATTCGCCATAGGTATCAGAACAATTTGTGGAACTGCAATGGCTTCAGTTTGCCAGTAACACTGGACCCACGACAGGGATTTGAAATCAAAATGGCCGCCATGAGCCACCAGCAGTACATAACAGGAGCCAGGAGCAGAGCTATAGCTTTGACACATCGTGTTCTCTATTGTTTCCTCTGCATTCTCCTCCTCCTCTGTCATTATTTCTGTGGAAATGTCAGTGGATTTTAATTACAGACTATGAAAAAAAATCATTTTTTAACTCTTTACCTCCTTACATTATACCCCCCACTCTCACCCCCATTCTGCCTCATTCCCTTTAGCCCGCCTCCTTCCTCCCATCTGTAAAAGCTTGGGAGACACCCCCCACCCTCCCTCCCTCTCTCTCTCTCTCTCTCTCTTTTTGTCCACCCCACCTCTCCCCCCGTTGCTCTTTTTGCCTCTCCTCCTGTTCCCTCTCTCTCACCCTCTTTTTTGACTATCCCTCTGCCCCCTTTCTCTCTCTCTCAGGTCAGGATAACCGGCTAATTTCAGCTTGCTGACTGTCTTGTCATTTGAAGCTAATTGCATGGTTTAGCCCGGCTCTGGCAATTACATTCACCCCCCCCTCCTTTTGTGTGTGAGTGCGATAGCTTTCAGGGTTTTGCTGCATCAAGAGAAATGTGGGGGCCTTTGCCATCGCTTTGGGTTTTTCCAGTATTTTTTCCCTTTACCTCGCATGGCTGAATTAAATGTTTTTACTCTCTCTGTGAATGCAAATGTCCCATAATGGGGGCAGAGAACAGAGAGCTGCAGGAAACGGTTTAGAGCGACCAACACAAGCTGGTGCTGAACGTGGCAAACAGAGCTGTATGCATCCATGAGCCCTGGAGTTCAGTCACTACTGATGGAGAGGAATTATCTTCTCTCTCTCTCTCTCTCTCTCCCCCCCCCCCCCCCCCCCCCCCCCTCATCTTCTCACTTGTCCAACAGTGGCAGGTCACGTAGACACACACGCACAGCCTGTTCACCACGCACAACACACCTGTTAACCACTTAAAACCCCATATGGTTGAGCCGAGTCCCTCAGGGCTCTATATTAGTGTCTTTTCTGTTATTGTGGGGAAAATTTTGCTGAAAATAGCAGTTGACTGATCTGATTGTAAGTTTAAGTGGTTAAGCCCATACACTTATACAACAAATAAAGAAAATGACAGATTTACATGCTTGCAACTTCCATCATCTCATACAAAAAAATAACTTTTGAAAGATCTTGATTATAATATAATGAAATGTCCAAAATAGGGACGGCGGGCTGAAAGTGGTTGAGCTCCATTTATTCTGGTTGTTATTTTCAAGATATGTCCCTTGTCGCCAAGCGACACTCCCACGCGACAGAGAAATGCATTATGCATTTACTGTACTTTGTACTTTTACTATCCTCTTATACTGTACATTCTTTCTTTTCAGGTTTGTCACCACAATGAATGACACAAAGCAAAGTGACTGCTTTCAACATTGTGTTTATCATGAACAGCTCAGCCACCATTAGAATTCAGAATCACTTTATTGTGCTGTATGTGGGGCATACAGAAATTGGTTCTGGTTAAGGCACAAAGGACAATACCAGTTTGACAACAGTGACAGGACACTGACACTTTGCAACAGTGGTTTTAGGTTTTATCGACTACACTGTCCTCCCTTTGGCTGGGTGGAAGTGATAGTTGCCCGCTTGTAGTCAGTCTGTTTACATGTATGTAGCTATAGCTAACCTGTTAACATGTGCAATTTGGAAACGGCTGGTATATTCTGTATTCTGCATGTCAACTTGTCGATTTGCGAGGCCACCTCCGCTTCGTCACGTTGCAGCCTGGCATCACATTATTCAAAGGCCTCCCTCACACAGTTAAAACACTCGTTTTATGGCTGCCTTATGCCTTACTTGAAGCATAAGGCCATTTCAAGTCATTCCCTATGGAAGTCACATGGTTTGATAAAGCTGACTTGCTTCGCCGCTCTCTGGCTTTACCCCCCCCCTCCCCTAAGGCAAGTCAGTTTTATCAAACCATGTGACTTCATAGGGAATGAATTGAAATGGCCTTATGCTTCACGTAAGGCATAAGGCAGCCACAAAACGATTTGATGTTTTAACTGTGTGAGGGAGGCCCAAGAAGACTTAATTTATTGTTTTTCACTAGTTGGCCATCTCATGCGGTCTCACTCACTTCTTCACACAGCTCTCCCCAACGCCCTTCATCAAGGTCGTGTAGGTCCATGGAAATGGGTTTTGGTTGAGTTTCCATTGTGCTTTGTCATCTCAACGGATCAAAGCATCTGTTGAAGTGTTAAATAGCGCCGGCATGTGTGGGCAGTTTTTCATCAACTTTTAGTTAAGCCTGTTTACGCTCCAATTTGTACTTCTGCCAATCTAACAATGCAGGCATGGAAAAAAGAAGCCTAACCATTACAATGTTGATTCAGCACAGAAATGTCAGTGCTATGTAGCGAGACCAAAACTGTATTTATTTATAAAAAAAAAACTTTCTGCACGGTTGACAGACAGTGGAAATGTATTTTGGCTGATTTCGAATAGAGTTAATCAAGTTTAAACAGCACAGCAAAAATCTTCAGTGTTAATTTGTACATGTGTAACTCTGATGATGTTGGTGTTAAAATGATTTAACACCAACATCCATAAATTAACACCAACATCCATAAATTAAAACTAACATCCATTTGTAAGTGTGAGAGTTTACAAAGGGCCCATTTGGTTACATTTGTTAGACTCGAGTTAACCCATTCAATCCGGGAATGCATCTCTGTCATTTTTAGATTTGAGCTCTAACCATTATTCTATACTTTGGCTATACAAAAATAGCAGATATACAAGCTCATAGCGCTATGAGCTTGTATATCTGCTATTTTCTTTAAAATCGTGAACATTATGTAGCAAACATTTGTAACTCAAATATTTTCTGCTGGAGGTCCCTGGAACAAAAACATATTATTTGGCTGCGGACCCCCATCTCAAAATATAAGCAAAGATTTGAGTTACAAATGTTTGCTTTAAAAAATATATATATTCAAAGATTTTCACGGTTTTTCAAAAATAGCAGATATACAACTCAGTGCCACGCTATATATATATATATATATATATATATATATATATATATATATATATATATATATACAGATGCGTTCCCGCTCTTAATGGGTTAAATTAACCCTGAGGATTTGTACTGTGTACAGTGTGTCAGTCGTGATGTGCCAGAAGGCGTCTCAGATCGTTTCACAGTCCAAACACCCAGAAATCCCCCTGCTGACAGAGCCTGAGCGCGCTGAGACGGCAGTCCACTTGGTTCGAAGCCCACTCAAACAAGACTGAACCTAATGAGCTGGGCTGGATAAACCAGACCCTGATTGTGGGCTGTTGTTGTAGTCAGGGAGCCAAAGAGGATGAGGAGAGGAGAGGAGAGGAGGAAACAAAGTTAGAGGAGAGGATGGAAAGTTACAGAGAGGACAGGAGAGGAAAGGAGGAAACAAAGTTAACGAAAGGAGAAGAGACCAGAGGAGAGGAGAGGAGGATGATGATGGAGGAATGAAGCGGTGATGAGGAGGAGAGTTTGTTTATGTGGAAGAATTGGTTTTGGAGAGATTATGGTAAGAGGAGAATTTGGGGGAGGCGGTTGCTATGGTATCCTGGGTTTACTGTTCAGTCTTGTGTGATGGGTTGAGTATGATGTTATTACATCACACATGCGCAAGCACGTGCACACACACATGCGCGCGCACACATACACACACACACACACACACACACACACACACACACACACACACACACACACACACACACACACACACACACACACACACAAATAAATCACTGTTATACAACTGTGGGTGCACAAACACGCACACATTCATGAATGTACAAAATGTCTACACATAGCTCTGATACAAACACAAATATGTAGGATATACAAGTGTTTAAGAGTACACATACACAACAGACACAAATAAAATAAATAAATACAATAAAATACATATATTTTTAAATGATAAAAGTATCAGAAATATTCACATAGCAGATAGCAGATCTACAGTTTACAATCTGTCGCCTCACGTGGCGAGCTTGTAGATCTGCAATGTTCACAATTTTATAAACAGGGCTTTAGGTATTTGTAAGTTTGGGTCCAAACTTCTCTTTTGGATCTCCAACTGAAAAAAGTTAAGGTAGCCCTGCTTTATTGATCTATTGGTAGAGAAGGCATTGGTTCTTTATGAAGATGTCTTGTTAGTTCCATGCATAGTTTCCATATAGTCCCATGTGGATGGTGTGCTGCAGTCTGGGTTGGTTTTGGACATGGATATGATGGCAGAGCACCAGACTATAAAGGATGCATTTAAATCCACGTTCTGCTACATTACCAGCACATCATCCTTACCACGTCGTCTCTGTCGGGTGGAAACCTCATATCTCCAAAACCATTCATTTTTTTTCGTATTATTTAAAGAAAAAAAATATGAAAATGATCTACAGGCTCACAAGATGTTGCATTGCGACATGTTGTGAGCTTGCAAATCTGCTATTTTCACTACTTTTGTGCGACACTTTTGTATGAAATTTACAAAAAATACGGTTTCTACAAGGTTTCTGACAGACAGCTACAATGTCTAACTGTACTTACGGTTGTGAGATAGCTGACAGCTCTGTATTTTCGTGATAAATTATTCACATGAGGGGTTTCAGTGTGTGTGTGTACATATGTGTGCATGCTTACCTACTGTATAAGTACTACTGTATATCGTCTCTGTCGGGCGGAAACCTCATATGTCCAAAACTATTACTTTTCAGGATTAACCCATTGAGACCTGAAGCCGATTCTACATGTCTCCTAAATCTCAACAGTATTCTAAAAAACGTATGTTTCTATATCAGTGGTGCTCAAACTTTTTCATGTCAAGGACCCCCAAAATTATATGTATTTGGCCGCGGACCCCCATCAAAATATTTTGTTCCAGGGACCCCCAGAAGCAAAGTGTTGAGTTAAAAATGTTCGCTTTAAAAAATATATATATTCAGAGGATTTGCACACATTTTCACTATTAAAAAAAAATAGCAGATATACAAGCTCATAGCGCGGCACTCGGTGCCGCGCTATGAGCTTGTATATCTGCTATTTTTGAATAGCCTAAAGTGTAAGATAATGCTTTTTAGCTCAAATCTAAAAATGACACAGTTCCAGGTCTCAATGGTTTAAAATAAAACAATAGCAAAAGTAGCCAATCTACAAGCTTAAAACTTGCAAATCGGCTACTTATGTTTTTGTGTGACACTGTAGAATGTCTAGGGCGTTAATTTACAAAAAAACATAAAAAGTTAAAACATGGAGATAAGAGGTTTCTGTCCGAAAGCAACGATATCTTCCACAGAGCAATGCAGGGTTTTTTTCCCCTGTACTTGCCCATGGTCCATGTAGCTGTGTTAAATCCAGTTTACATGCACTCTGAGCGCACTGTTCACCGGGCTGAAGTCATGTATGTTAAATGTAAATTGGATCTGCAGTGAAGCGGAAGGGTTGAGTCTCTCATTTGATCCAACGTTCAGAATGATTTCATGCAGTGAGAAGTTAAGGCCTACGACGCATGTGAGCTATACGAGCTCACATGCGTCGTGATGCGACACATTGTGAGCTTGTAAATCTGCTATTTTCAAAAGAGTTATAATACATTTTACACACTTGAAAACTTGTAAAATGGACATTCTGCATAATGAGTACTTTCTACTTTTGATACTTTAAGTACATTTGTATACCAATACTTTTGTACTTTTACTCAAGTACATTTTGAATTCCGGACTTTCACTTGTAACGGAGTATTTCTGAATTGCAGTATTGACGTAAAAAAATGGAGTACTTTTCCCACCATTGCTATACAGTACATGCTCCTTCCAACGTTGGGTTTCGGACAGGCTTTCCGTACTAGGGATATAGGACGATAATTGTTATTATCGTTTATCCCAATAAAAAAAAAGACACGCTCACAATAATCACATCGCAGAGATTTAAATTTATCCAGAAGTTGTCCTTCGTCATACCCTGGACCTGAGTTGGCTCTGAACTTGGATTGCTTTTTTCCCCGTCTACACCAAATCTCTTCGCCAAAAATAGCAGATCTATAAGCGTCGCTTTGCAATAATATTGTTATTCACACTTATTTTGGCCACAATAATCGTGACATGACATTTTTATATCGTCCTATTCCAGGACATCTGGAGCTGCACAAGTTCTGAGAAAAAAAGGTTCTGTGACCTCCCATCAGAAGTTGTGAACTAATGTTCGTACGTCAGGAGGAGCATGTACTGTATTGGCCTTCTGCATGATTCACCTGTTTAACCACTTTCTACCTGCCGTCCCTATTTGGGCATGTTATTATAGGTGAAGATTAATAATAATAACAGAAGAAGAAGAAGAAGAATATTCCAAACTTTTTCAAAAATAGTGCAAATATTTGAAGTAAAAATCCCAGAACTAAGTTCAGTCACAAGTACCCCAAAACAACTGTGAAGTCTGCTTTCCCAGTGTGGACAGGTTGATTCAAGTGGAACTTGTTTTTAATCAGGACTGTATGAGTTCCTTGTAGACTTTGGTCGACTTTGAACTGACAAAGTTGAAGGTTTTAAATCCAGACAGAGACAGAGGGAGCGCTGCAGCAGAGCGGTGTTAAGCCATACTGTCGTGTTCAGCTCACTAAGCACTGTTTAGAGTCTCCACAAACACACATGCACGCACACAGGGGCGGCAGTGGCTCAGGGGTAGAGTGGCCGGGTAGAGTGAACTGGAAAACCGCAAGGTTCCCAGTTCGATCCCGGGCTGGGGCACTCCCCTAGAGTTAATGTCGAAGTGTCCTTGAGCAAGACGCTGAACCCCTAATTGCTCCCGATGAGCAGGTTGGTGCCTTGCATGGTTTCCTCCGCCATCGGTGTATGAATGTGTGTGTGAATGGGTTAATGGCACAATCAATGTAAAGCGCTTCGGATAGAAGCGCAATATAAATGCACCATTTACCATTTTACCATTTACACACACCCGCACACACACCCGCACGCACGCATGCATGCACGCACGCACGCACGGAATAAAGTCTTAATTGAACCCTAACGTCCCTATTCTGGGGCGAACATTCGGTGGCAGATCTACACTAGCTGGGATGGGCTATTTTCATGGAAGATATATGTGTACAGAGGAAAAACAGGAGGGGCCTACTATAGAACCCTGGGGGACTCCTAACAACTAACTATAGGGTTTAAGTGGATAACAACCAGAGTAGAGCATGAAATACACAAGCACGCACACCCGCGCACACACCCACACATGCACGCTCAAACACGCACGCACGCACACACGCACACACGCATGCATGCACGCGCACAGACAGACAGACAGACAGACAGACACTCCCCATCCGTCTTGGTTCCCATACAGTGACTTTCAAACTGCCTTCAGTGACCTTTAGACTGGCCCGGGACATTATGAACATTCAACCCCAGTTTTTCTGTTTTTTTTAATCCTCCTCCTCCTCCTCTGTCTATCTGTCTGTCCTTCCCCCCATGGCACATCATTATCTGGACCAACCTGATCCCCTGGATCACACATTCACTTCCTCCGCGATGCTCGGCATGCTGGAGATGTGTGCGTGCGTGTGTGTGTGTGCTTACAGGACTGTCTGTCTGTCTGTCTGTCTGTCTGTCACATTCTCTCTATCTATAGATATCTATCACATTATATCTATAGATATCTATATCTAGCGATAACATCTCATAAGATAGGCTGTGTTGTTCCATAGTATTCATATCTCTGTGTTTAATGAGGCTCATGTGAGACTGTGAGATTTCAGTGCTCTTTATTATCCTCTGGTTTCAGAACCACTCATTCCATTTTCCATAACCAAGGCTAAACTCCGTGCCATTAGAAGGAGGTTTGGGTCAGTGGCCCACAGCACTGCTGTACTTAACTCAAATGGATGATGGCCTGCTGATGGTGTTTACAGTTGTCTTGCTTTTTTTATTTTTCCTTGTTCTTTTTCTTTTGGATTTTGCTCATTATGAAGAGAAGTAATGGAAGCTTTCCTTGGGCTGTTTTAGTCTCTCTCTCTCTCTCTCTCTCTCTCTCTCTCTCTCTCTCTCTCTGTGTAATTCTGTTTACAGCTTCTCTACAGAGCTTTTCTCTTAACTTGGAGGTGGTGACTGTGTGTGTGCGAGCGTGCATGCGTGTGCGCGCGCTTGTGTGCGTGTTTGGCACATGTAAATCACACTGGATAAGAGTACATTTTGTGTGCCGTCAGTATGCAGATGTGTACATTTTATAGCTGTGTGGGTGTGTGTGTGAGATACATGATACATGATACTGTGATTTTATGTACCTGCTGCTTTTTTATATGGCGGTCAATGCTTTCCACCTGCACAAGAAGCACTTCTGCCTTCCGTAGTGCCATCTATCCATTGCTCATTTTTAACGTAGGCCACCTCCGCATGTAGACTGGTCTTTGTACATTTGCTTTGACTGTCCCTTCCTGTCATTTGAGTTGTGCTCCTCCAAATCACAATCTGCTTTATTGTCACATCACAGGTTTACAGGCGTAAACTTCTTTTTCCAGTAAAACCGGGAAAGCATCTGTTTCATTTAAAACCTTTGCGTCGGCTATTTAAAAATAGCAGATATACAAGCTCACAGCACGTCACTTTGTGCCGTGCATCTGCTTGTACATCTGCTATTTTTGAGCATTTTTGAAAAATGTTTGGCATTTGTAGAATCGGCCTCAGGTCTTAATGGGTTAAAGTGCAACATTGAGGTAGACTCACTGGTCTTGAGGTTCCTCCGGCTCGTGGCAGTACAGTGTCTCACTACCGTTGCCTCCCGTGACACAGGAAATGTTTTGTTAAATGCAAACAATTCTTTGGTACAAGCAGACGGCCCAGGTGTTCGGAAGGTCAAAGGGTTTGCGTTAGCAGATGGATAAACATCTGATGCGGAGCGGCAGACCGCAGCTGCTGCTGTGTTCTGTCTTTTTTTCTCCTAACCTTAATTTAGAGTCCAAAAAGCGCTGACTCAGCGTGTACTGTATACATGCACTTTTTCAATGACATCCTACTTCACACTATAGCTTATATACATTTCACACCTGGGCGCTGCCTTGTACAATGTTTCTCAACGTCAGGTCCGGGGTCCTGGTGGCCTGGAGAAGGAAATGGAAAAGTCTGTAGAGTACAAATGACAACAAATTGACCCTTACGGGTAGATATAAAAGAAAACAGCATAAAACAGAGTAACTAGTAACTAAAGTTGTCAAATAATTGTAGTGGAATAAAAGTATGATATTTCCCTGTATATGTAGTGGAGTACAAGTAAAGGTATTGAATCTTTATGCAAGTAAAGGTATAGAATTTATGTAATGACAACCGAGTTGGAGATGAGTCCCACGTTCTGTTTGAGTGCAAGAATACTAGCATTACACATTTTAGACAAAAGTACCTGCCAAAGTATTATACAACTCACCCATCTATGCTGAAATTAATTTTATCACTGAAATCTGATTAGCCAAAAGTTATTTGTAAATTGGGTGCTTTTCTGAAAAACATATTTCCTCTGTTCAAATAATGTATGCCATGCCTTTTGCTACGTCTGTATGACTATTGTTATGTATTGTATACTGTCTATTTATGAATCTGTGCTCCATAGCATGTGAACATGGTCGTGGGTTAAATAAATGATGATGAAAATCAGAATTACTCCACTAAAGCAAAAATACTTCAAAATACTTAGTTACTTTCCGGCACTGTCTATTTTCTCTCTCTCTCTCTTTCTCTCTCTCTCTCTCTCTCTCTCTTCCCCGTTGAGCTACTGTACGTGCTACAACGTGCATCAGGGGAATGAATAAATGCCTGCACATGCATACACACAAACACTGAGCTAATGAATCTTATTCAAGAATGCCCATGTTGTTGTATAGTGCAGTTTTAATTATAGAGGGAGAGATTAATAAATAAACATTCACAAAGTGCTTGGAGAACACAGGACATTAATACATAACAAATGAACCCACTCAGAGGTATCGTTCAGCACAAAAAATTGATCTACGCACGCACGCACGCACGCACGCACGCACAAATGCCTAATGTTGATACCTACGGACACATTTATACTCTGTAGTACGACGGTGTTACTTGTTTGGTGCTCTTGGAGAACTTCTGGGAAGATTCTTTGATTCATCTCACCTCATTTGCCTCTCTCTCTCTCTCTCTCCCTCTCTCCTGTCTTTCCTCCTCTCCTCCTCTCTCCTCTCCTCTCCTGTCCTCATCTCTTTACCCTACTTTACTCTCATCTTTTTTGTTTAGTTTTTGTTGTTTGCCAGCGTTTTACTTTTCCTCCAGTCAGTGAGGATCGGCTCATTAATTATTCTGCATCTCTCTCAGGAGCTCGCTCATAACAGAAAAATACTCTTTAAATTCTTACACTCTTCACAAAATACACATTTTGTCTTTTCCGTCGCTGCTAACGTCAGCATTTAAGTCTTTCAGGAGACAAATGCCCCAAACGCTCGTTTATATTTTTAGATTTATAATGACGATTAGGGGGAGAGGAGAGGAGAGCAGAGGAGAGGAGGTGGGGTTTGAAGAGGCGAGTTAGTGGGGAGAAGAGGGGAGGAGTTGGGAGGAGAGGAGGCGAGAAGCTGGTCAGGTAGGACACCTACTTGTTGACGTAGTCCTGCCTGAAGCTTATACGCCCACTATCTCCCTCCTCTGACTTTTAAACATGGATTTACTCTTGACTGAACGATAGATGTTTTTCCCATGTAGGAGACACGCATTTGAATCCCGGGTGTGTATAGTTGCAAATACCTCTCTCCGTCGGGAGAGGACATAAAACGTACGGATCGGAGCTTTAATAGAATTGTACAGAAATACTGGCTGTAAAATATACATCCTTTCCTGTGTAACCAAACAGGAAAAGACGCATGAGGAAACGTCTCCTGGTAGATCTGTACATTGGTATTTATGCTTGGAATGTAGCCCAGGTATATGTTAAATACAAGACGTGTACTCACTCATAAACACGCACACGCACACATGCGCACACACACACACACACACACACACACACACAACCGTGTGTGTGCACACTGAAATGTGCGCAGTCACACACGCACACAATCATATGCATCCAGAGGACATTCATCATGTTCATGTCCACAATTACCTTCAGCTGCTTCTAAAACCTCTCTGGAGAGACTGACTGACCTGCATCTGGACCACATACTGGAATACCTGTCTGTCTGTCTGTCTGTACACCTCCCTGTCTGTCTGTCTGTACACCTCCCTCCCTCCCTCCCTCCCTGTCTGTCTGTCTGTCTGTACACCTCCCTCTCTGTCTGTCTGTCTGTCTGTCTGTCTGTGTGTGTCTGTCTGTCTGTCTGTTTGTACACCTCCCTCCCTCCCTCCCTCCCTCCCTCCCTCCCTCCATCCCTGTCTGTCTCTACACCTTTCTCCCTCCCTTCCTCCCGTCCTGTCTGTCTGTCTGTCTGTACACCTCCCTCCCTCCCTGTCTGTCTGTCTGTCTGTCTCTGCCTATTTGGCAGAGCAAATGTTGAAAGGCTATACCTTGCCAAAACAAGAGACATAATTAATTACATTAACAATTTGAACTTTCTGTTTTCATTCCAGTAGACACACACGCATGCACGCGCGCTCTCGTGCATACACACACACACACACAACTATGTAAAATATATTTAGACATAGACAGTCATGAATGCTTCATCTCTTTCCCTCTAACGCACGCGCACACACACACACACACACACACACACACACACACACACACACACACACACACACACACACACACACACACGTGAACACAAGTGAACACTAGCCTGGCTAGTATCACTTCGTAGATATTAGTTTGGAATCTCTGTGTGGAACCTGCATTTCCAAGGGGCGAAATAAGAAAACGCCTCTGGTGATAAACCTGCTCTCATATTTGCATACTGGGCCCCTGGTTGGTCCCTCGCTACTTTATTTACCACACAGCAGCAGTCTGACAAACGGACGTGTTTCGGCTCCTCAAGCCTTCATCAGCGTTTTAACCACATACTGTAAAGAATATGGACGAAAGGAGCATGACGTCACCCTATTGTTTCTATAGACCCGTTTTGAAGCCTCTAGTTCAGCGAAAAATGGCTGCGAGTGCAACCGCAACCAGAGCGAGGTGTGAGTCTTGGTCTCGGTAGAATAATTCTTACCGTCTGGTTGTAACCCAAGTCCAAACCCCGAACCCTAACCTACTGTAAGACCTGTCCTTGTGAGGCAACATACCAAAGCCTATACCGCTTGCGCTATAACCACGGCCCGCTTCTGTGACGAACGCGGAACTGCCTCTCGCCGTCTCAAGTGAACTTGAGCCACGAGAGGCACTGCCGAGTGAGCTAAAGTGAGAGAGTCGCCGTGCCGAACGTTGCGAAGTTCGCTTGAGCTGACTCGGCGCCATTTGAGTTATGTACCGATAGGGACAGAATCGTAAATCATGTTTTGGAGTGAGCGTTTGCCCCAACTGACACTCAGAGTGGCTACTGGCCAATCACAGTGTGTCCTTGCACAAGTGGTATAGGCTTTGTGGGGACACGTGGTCCTCACAAGAATAGAAGCACAGGTGCATAATAGGCACAATTAGCCCTCCATCAAATGAGGGAATTAATTCACTGATTGCACTCTGGGGGGACGGAGAGAGGCCTTGTGTGCTGCGCAGACCCTTTTAACGTCCTCAGGGCGCAATGTCTCAGATGAAAGGTTCCTCCTGGACCGGGCCGAGTTCCTTCCTCGAGGAAAAAGAACTTCATGGCATTTTAATGGGCTTGAGGATATAGTTATATGAGCCATCACTCATGTACCCCCCCCACACTCTCTCTCTCTCTCTCTCTCTCTCTCTCTGTATTTTACTCCCATCTCTTGATGTGGACGTGACCTTGGTATTTGAAGTGTGTGTGTGTGTGTGTGTGTGTGTGTGTGTGTGTGTGTGTGTGTGTGTGTGTGTGTGTGTGTGTGTGTGTGTGTGTGTGTGTGTGAGGTGCATAGCTCCATGCTTTGAGGTTGCAAGTGAGCTGAAGTGTAAAACAAAGACAAGGAACGAGACAAGAAAATCTCAGATGCTGTGTGTGTTTTCTGTGAAGTCTTTCCTTTCTTCTTCAAGTTCATCTTCTAAATCAGTTGGGACATTCACATTTAGCGCAGTGGGTTATATATTTCAGGGGGCTTACACACGTTTCATGGGAAAT
Organism: Gymnoscopelus microlampas; assembly: GCF_963454915.1. NCBI lineage: Eukaryota > Metazoa > Chordata > Actinopteri > Myctophiformes > Myctophidae > Gymnoscopelus > Gymnoscopelus microlampas. The sequence continues at coordinate 28,365,457 of NC_139954.1, forward strand.
TTATATAGCACATGTTTCGGGGGAAATTTATGTAACAAATGTTCACATCTGGGTACAGATGTGAACATGTGGGCGGGCCCAGTACAACCCCAGTCTTCTACTGTTGGTCACTGGGAGCTGACCAGTACAACCACTGTCTTCTACTGTTGGTCTCTGGGAGCTGACCAGTACAACCACAGTCTCCTAGTGTCAAAATGATGGCTGTTTCACAAATTAAGTCTTATTCACATGATTCCATGAATACATCATTTTTAGGACAGCTCAAGCGAAGCGAGCTGTCCTCTATGGAGAGAGATGAAAGGCGTCTGAGGTATGTGGGATGTAACCTCTGCAGGCTTATAAAGAGAGGAGGTGGCTTAGGCGAAAAAGGGGCGTAACGGGGCGTGATTTGGTCAGGGACTCTCTGTTTGTGGGAAAAAGTGGGCCGGCTTGCTAAAAAAGGGTCTGGTTGCCACCGATTGGTTGCTGCAACTTGGATTCATGCAGGGAGACGCCCCCTCTTTGCTCCAAACACCGATTGGTTGCTGCAACTTGGATTCATGCAGGGAGACGCCCCCTCTTTGCTCCGAAAAATTTGGAACGGCTGCCTGTTGTCACAGGCACTCAGGCACTGCAGAGAAGTAGACACAGTGGTGGAAAAAGTACTCAAATTCTTTACTTAAGTAAAAGTACCAATACTGCAATATAAAAATACTCCGTTACAAGTAAAAGTCCAGAATTAAAAATGTACTTGAGTAAAAGTACAAAAGTATTGGCATCAAAATGTACTTAAAGTACCAAAAGTAAAAGTACTAAATATTTGAAAATAGCCGATCTACAAATATTTGAAAATAGCCGATCTACAAGCTCACAAGGCGTCGCGATGCGACGCGTTGTGAGCTTGTAGATCTGCTATTTTCAAATAGCCTATAGGTATGAAATAGGGCTAAAGTGGTTAATGTATATTTCATTATATCATAGTTTATATCTGAAAAGTAACTAGTAACTAAAGTTTTCAACTAAATGTAGAGTAAAAGTGCAATATTTGCCTCTGAGATGTAGTGGAGTAGAAGTAAAAGTATTGTAAATTGGAAATACTCAAGTAAAGTACAAATACCTCAAAACTGTACTCAAGTACAGTACTTTAGTAAAGGTACTTAGTTACTTTCCACCACTGAGTAGACATGTAGACTATGGAGGCATCAGAATTTTGTATTAAATTATAGAATGCACCAAAACATTAATAAGTGTTGACTTGAATCTATTTAAGCCACAATAAAGCCCCGCTTTTATTTTTGATTTTTATTTGGGGTTTATTTAGCATAGTTTTAGATGATTTTCTGTGCACATTTCTTCATTTAAGCATCGCGAGCTGCGAACGGCCTTTTTGCATGTAGTTGAAGCGCAAGGGGCGGCGGGGGGGAGAGAGTCGCAGATAGACAGCTGGAGAGTTGAATAACCTCCTCTTCAAATAACCAGATTTATTTACCAAAGTAGCCTATGTAGGCGACCTACATGTTTATGTTTTAGCTTAGACACGGGTAGCCTACAATAGTTGGTAGATGATTGGTAAATTATTAACCATGACAACGACTCAAAGACTTTTATTTTGTACTTTCTTGAACCACAAGCATATCGCTGCACCAGTAGGCTACATGAGAGAGAAAAAGGGGGGGGGGGACCACTTGATACACAAAAACAAAGCTGGCAATGTATTGCTAATATCCAGGGATGCTTTGTTAGGCTACAGAGTGCAAAGCACTACATTTAGCCAGTGAGAATTGCAGTGTACATAAAGTGCGCTCGGAAAGGTTTATTTTAGGAGCGCTTTGTGATGCACCGTGCAGTCAAATCCGCGGTGTCAATAAATTCCACTGCCCGCTCTTTGATGAGTCCTCCATCCTCCATGAATCGAATACAAACTGCAACTAGTTCCCGTTTGGAAAGCGGGAAATCTTTATACGCGAGTAGGCCTATTGCAAAATATTGTCCAATGTCCACTGAGTTCAGCCTTTATTTTACCAAGCAGGACTGATGCTGCAGCCTGAAGCAGCTTGCCCTGAAAGTGGTTTAGGCGACCGTTCGTTTAGGCGTCCTCGCGTCGCTGAGTTTGCTCTGGACAAACTTTTTTTTTTACGCTGGTGCCATTGCTGCCTCTCTGCTGTCTCAAGAATCAAACATGAAGAGAACGAGGCCACTCAGGCCAGGACATGTGTGTGGTGTTCAGACGCGTCGCTAGGTCTCTACTAGGTCGGGGGCTTAGCCCCGCTTTTTTCGCGGATTTCGCGGATTAGGGTGCTTTTCCCCCCGTTTTTTGTTACTTTATTTCGGTTTTAGGGTTAGGGGTAGGGTTAGGTTAGGGTGATAGATATATAATAAAAAAAAAAAAAAGAAAACTTTTAATTTTTTTATTTTTAATTTTTTTTTATTGGTGGCTTTGGACAAAACATTGGTGGCTATAGCCACCGAAGCCCACCCCTAACGACGCCACTGGTGGTGTTTATATTGTGCGCTTATGTCAATAAACCGGTTCTGTGAATGAGGGACACAGACAGACACATTTCACACTCGAGTGTGAAATGGGATTCTGAGAATACACATTGGCTCAATTGCTCAAAAGACCCAACATCCTCCAGACACGCAGGACGTAGAGAGAGAATGGATGTGTATTACGTTATTTGTCAGCCTTAAGTATAGGGGCGATATTCATAGTAAATACACAAAAAGCTGTCTGGCGGAGTTAAGGCACAGTGGCCCTCATTTATCAACGCGGTGTAGCCCGAATAATGAACGTACGGCGATATCACCGCACCTTTCGGCATTTATCAATATATCCTGACGTGGGCTTCATCCTACTTTACGCTGAGATCTCACGTCTGGTCGAGACCAATTGTTGACGTTGGCTGCGCCCGTTTATTCCATTCTAGACCTGCGGAGCAGACGGTCTGACAGGCATCTGGACACATATATCCACTCCAAAATGTACATCTACACTAATAAATAATCCCTGTGAAAATATAACATTTTATAAAGTAATTTAAACAAACTGCTTTAACAGTCATTCGGTTTGGCTTGCAGATCTGCATGGCTGCGTTGGCTATTTGAAAATAGCAGATCTACAAGCTCACAACAGGTCCCATCACTACGCGTTGTGAGCTTGTAGATCTGCTATTTTCAGCGCAGCAGCGATTCTGCGAGATAATTTTCGGGAGCCCCGAGTCCCCGACATTCTTTTCATGGACAGTGAGGTCCAGAGAGAGAGAGAGAGAGAGAGAGAGAGAGAGAGAGAGAGAGATAACCACGATAACGCAATGGTGATTATGAACCACGTACCCAAACCCGTTAAAGGCTGCTTTTCCCAAGCTGAACTATACTATTGTTCAATGAAAAGCATTGTAATCCGATTAGTGGCCATTTTTTCATAATGTATTCGAGTGCAATACACCTACCAACCGATAGGGTCACTCTGTTAAAAGCATATGGCCACCGATCAGATTAAAATGCTTTTTATTGAACAATACGGATGATACAGGTACTTTTGAGAGCCCATATATACATGTAACCTCCGTCGCCATGGGATAAGCACTTTATCTTTGAAATATGAACGTTTATGTAGATGTACGGGTCATAAATGGAGAAAGTGCAAACACTAGGTTGAAGTTCATCCATGACGGTCGTGACAGTCGACCGTCGTGTATCCGTGGCTATTACTCCCTCTAACATTTCCCATGTTTTTAGCAGTGGTGGAAAAAGTACTCAAATTCTTTACTTAAGTAAAAGTACCAATACTGCAATATAGAAATACTCTTGTTACAAGTAAAAGTCCAGAATTCAAAATTTACTTGAGTAAAAGTACAAAAGTATTGGCATCAAAATGCACTTAAAGTACCAAAAGTAAAAGTACTAAATATTTGAAAATAGCAGATCTTCAAGCTCACAACGGGTCGCGATGCGACGCGTTGTGAGCTTGTAGACCGGCTAGGTATAAAATAGGGTTAAAGTGGTTAATGTATGTTTCATTATATCATAATTTATATCTGAAAAGTAACTAGTAACTAAAGTTTTCAAATACATGTAGTGGAGTAAAAGTACAATAGTTGCCTCTGAGATGTAGTGGAGTAGTAGTAAAAGTATTGGAAATTGGAAATACTCAAGTAAAGTACAGATACCTCAAAATTGTACTTATAAGTACAGTACTTGAGTAAATGTACTTAGTTACTTTCCACCACTGGTTTTTAGTGTATTGAAATAATGTCATGCATATTTGTCCAGTGCATAGCCTACTGCAGGCCTTGTTGACTAGATTTAGAATAGATTTTTAAGCTCTTGCTCCTGAAATGATCGATTATTTTTTAAGGGGAAACGCCATCATTTAACATGCAAGTCAATGGGTGAGAAGGACATTGCCAGGCACAAGTGTAGGTAATTAATGTATTTGTGCAAGATGACCCTGCTACTGTATATAAAATGTGTATATTACTCGTTCATCATGGTTCATGTTCAAATAGCTCAATCCAAAATATAATGCTGTAGGCCTAAGTGTTAGGCTGTATTTACGCACCTGCTTAATTGTAATTAATGCTTAAATATAGTTATGACCGGTATTTTTTATCAGATGTCTGATACATTTGATTCATTCCGGACATTGGGACCAGCAGGTTACAATCCTATATCGTAACCCCTGGTATTGACCACATTGCTTAGCAGAGTTCAGTGATGCAAATGCATGTCAAGTTGATCAACAGATTGTATTATTCTCCAATGCAATAACAGTACTGAAATGAAGGCTATAAGGGCAATAATGGGAGCCCTTTCTTTTTTAAAGTAACTTCAAAGTTACTTTTCACAGTAACGCATTACTTTTTGGTGTAAGTAACTAGTAAAGTAACTGAGTTACTTTTACATGACAAGTAACTAGTAATGGTAACTAGTCACTGGTTTTCAGTAACTAGCACACCACTAGCACAACACTACAACGGTGTCTAACCGAGAGTTATACTTCTCCAGTACAACGGTGTCTAACCGAGAGTTATACTTCTCCAGTACAACGGTGTCTAACCGAGAGTTATACTTCTCCAGTACAACGGTGTCTAACCGAGAGTTATACTTCTCCAGTACAACGGTGTCTAACCGAGAGTTATACTTCTCCAGTACAACGGTGTCTAACTGAGAGTCCATGCAGATCACAGTTGACAAATATTATATATTATCGGAGCTATTATTAATGTTATCGGTTTTATCGTGATGACGTCATAATTCCTGATATCGAACCGATAATTATCGGGCCGATACTTATCGTGCACTAATAATTTTATCGCAAATTATTGTCTCCGCCAGGCCGAAGGCATGGCGAGAGAGTATGTTTTACCCCCTGTCCGTCCGTGTGTCTGTGTGTGTGTGTGACCGTGTGTCTGTGAACAGCTAATCTCTGGCACCGTTGGCTTGATCGCAGTGAAACTGTGCACACACACTCCCTGGATGCCAGAGCAGAACCTCTGCCCCAAATTTTTCACATGGGCCTTTTATAGCGCCACCAGGAGGCTGATTTGTGCAAAAGACATTTTTGGACAGTACTCCTACAGATTTTATCCAAACATCACGCAAATCGGTGCACAGTATCTCTATAGTCATGTGATCAACACAGATCTGCCTGATTTTCCATATTCCATCCTGATTGGCTAAGGTTGGCTTCCAAAGTTTGCAGGATTGGTCCATTTTGAACTAAATGCCTCAAATCATGAACGCAGCTTGTGATTTATGTGAAATTTAACACGCATGTTCCCACTAGGCCGAGGAAGAAATGCCATTTGAAAATGTTCAAATCAGCCTCATGGTGGCGCTATAAAAGGCAGATTTGTGTTTTTAACTATCTGCACCGATCTGCGTGAAACTTTGCACACATACTCCCTAGAGGCCAAGGAAAAATATCTGCCCTGCATTTTTCACATTAGCCTTTTATAGCGCCACCAGGAGGCCGACTTATGTAAAACTTTTTTTTTTTTAGATTAAGCCTTCACATTTTTTCCAAATTTCACGCAAATCGGTACACATGATCTCTATAGTCATGTGATCAAGATGCATCTGTTTGATATTTCATATTCCATCGTGATTGGCTAACATTGACATCTAAAGTTTGCAGGAGTGGCCCGCTTTGAACAAAATGCCGCAAATTATGAACACAGCGTCCAATTGTGGTGGAACTTTGCACGCACATTTGCACTACGTTGAAGAACAAACGCCACCCTTTTAACATTGCCCTATTATAGCGCCACCAGGAGGCAGATGTTTCTTTTTTATATTACTTTTAATTTTGTCCAAACATGCAAATCAGTACACATGATCTCTATAGTCAAGTGATCAAGATGGATCTGTCAAATTTTTTATATTCCATCCTGATTGGCGAATTCCGAAAATTGCTGGCCCACAATAACCTACCTGACCTGGCGGAGACCTGTGCTCCGAGGAGCACTTTTTCTGGTTTTTATATTTTTCTCTGTTGTTGGTGACAACTCTAGTGCGACGCCACGACGGCACGACGGTGTCATGAATGCGTCCTTTCACAATATTGTGCGTCAGCGACGCAGGACGCAGGCCTATGAGCATCTCTGCTCAGTGCGGCTGCAGAGTTCATGTGCAACATCGCATGGCTGTGGCTTTACAGTTTTCCTTCGCCGTGTCTGTAGGTCACCCCCAGGGACCCCCAAGGGTCTCCAGGGACCCCTAAGGGGGGGGGACGACCGCGGACCTCCTTTTTTTTTTTTTTTTTTTTTTTTCATCCCATGCTTTTGTACCCCCAAAACTATTTTCTTTTTTTTGGGGGGGGGGGGGTCCTGCGCTGTCCATCATGACATCTATGTCATTCTTTCTTGTTTTCTACTTTTTGTTCGTATGTTATTTTATTTATTGATCTTTTAAGCTGTGTGGTGCTATTTAGATTTGGACAATAGCAGCATTAGGAAAACACACAGCAATTATAGAACGGTATGCACAGGTCCTAATCGGTTAGCTTTATTTTAATCCCAAAAGCTGACAAGAGCAAACTCTCAATGGCTCTGTTAGCAAGTGCTTTAAGGTTTTGGCCTATCTCTCTGAGCCAGGTGGAGCATTATAAACACAGAGAGAGACACTGTAGGAGAGATGGATGGTAAAGGAAACCTGAGAGATAGACAGTGTAGGAGAGACAGACAGTAGGAAAGATGAGAGGGAGACAGAGACACTGGAGAGAATGTTGTGGAGAGATCTGATCAAAGACAGAGGGTCATGTGGACCTCAGAACCTCCCTAGGAAAACCATCAAGGTTTATCTTTCCTTGAGAATCACCTAATGAAATGTCTGGATTGACCCGGGACATAAAGCGATGATTAAGGATTTAATCACAATGGGGTTCTGGACGGAGTCCAGGTTTTAAGTGTGTTGTAGTGGCCAGACTCTCAGAGTGACCGTGCCACTACAAAAAAGGTCACAGGTTTCATTTTGGGTGCCAGCATCACGTGTCCTTGAGCAAAATGTCCTTTTGAAGTAATACTGTCTATCTTGATCAATGAAACCAAAGTTATTTTTGATATATTCTTTCACTGGTAAGCCATTGCACGTAAAAGTTTTTTTTTGCGTGTTTTTTGTCAATTTAGCCAAGCACTGTTTTAGTCTGCCTCCGACACTTGTTACCCAGGGGGCAAAGGGGGGTATGCTGCATTTGCTCTGCTATAAAAGGTTGGCCACCAGAAATAATATCTATGACCCCGTAGGATCACAACCTATATGGACAACCCGGTCAATTTTTTGCTGGAAATCCAATATGGCCGCCTCAATATTGGCCCCTATCAGTACCCAGGGGCAAAGGGGGGTATGCTGCATTTGCCCTGCCATAAAAGGTTGGCCACCAGAAATAATATCTATGACCCAGTAGGATCACAACCTATATGGACAACCCGGTCAACTTGCTGCTGGAAATCCAATATGGCCGCCTCAATATTGGCCCCTATCAAAAAATAGCTTTGGCAATAACTTTTGAACCAGATGGGCTAGAAATAAAAACTTGGTGTCTATTTCATGGTTTCAGAGCATGAGAAACTCAATGGAATACTTATCTTTATGATTGGGTGTGTCTGGCCCTTTAATTTGCATATTTCCAAGATGGATGCCACGCGAAAATGAGTTTTACTATGACTTTTACAGTGACAGCTTACTGTTATGGCAAAAAGTCTGCTTTTTAAGCAATATGAACACATTTGGTCAGTTTGAGCTTTCATTTCTATTTTGTCAATATGGCTGCAGTCATAAATAATGTATGGTATTACATTTTCCCCCAGATTTATTGATTTATAGATCTATAGTTGTGGGGATGATTGCAGAGAAAAATCGGAGAAAAAGCCCACAATGTATCTTATGTATCATTTTAATAAACTAAATACAATATAAACATACACATGCACACTCCAAGACTTGCCAAAAACTTCAACTTTAGGGCTATACAAAAATGATCATAGTGGTATGCATTCAAGTAACATAACAAAATATAGACTACTTAGTGACAAATAGAGTAAAGGCGGAGTTGAGGTTGCCTACAAAAGGTTCATTTTGACCTCTATGGTGCTGTCTTGCCTGCTTCTAAAGCCAATGATACTATGGTACAATGCTATTCACTGTCACTGTTGTCATGTGTTGCACTGATCCTGCTGCATCGTGTCTCCAGTACCTGGCAACGGCATCCTAAGTAGCATGGAATTGCCTTCTTTGCACAGGAACAGAGGCATGATATTGCCTTGTTCATTGACAAAGGCAAGGCTGGCTCGGTAGATGCAAGAGGGACTGCATTGCTAGCACTGAGAGACCATCCATACTCTGTGAAAGAAGGAATATCCGGCTTGGCGATATGTGCACATTTATCTATTATGGTTGCTAGAGCAGCTCTTCTCAGGTGCAGGTCAAAGGCATTCTCTGTCGGGGGCAGCAGCTTTAAGAGGGTTGATCTATTATTGAGGAACTTGTACACTCTAAGCTTACTCAGGTCAAAATCCTCCGGGTGGTCCGCTTTGGATGTATATACAGCAATTGTGAGGTCTCGTGCCTGATTGATGACGTCATATGAGAGGGAATCAGAAGAGTTTTCACCAAACTCCTCAAGTGCAGGGAGATCCAGACGCATGCTGGCCTTGAACCATGCCTTCTTCCCAGTGAAAAAGGGATAGCTGGTGGTATCTCTGCCACTTAAACTATGGATAAAGGGCAGGGCACGACACTGTGCAAGCCCCAGTGCTGATACCATTTGATGGATAGGAAGGTATGAATTGTGTTCTCACCCACAGCTCTGGAAGGCATCTGACATGGGTTGCTGCATAGTAAAGGCACATGATGATGATGTCTGTGTCATTGGCATGGATGACAACTCTGTCAACTTTGTCATTCTGGACACTGTACAGTGTGGAGTATTATTCTTGTATCAGCTTCCTGTTGTGTGGATTCTAGTGCAGGGACATCTTCAATAGACCCCTCCTTGATCACCACACTCCTTGTCTCTTCTTTAAACCACCCACCCAGGTAAAGATGTGTTGGACCAAGGGCCGACTTAAGTTTCTCATTTTCACACCATTCGTCACAGAGGAAACTCAATAGGTTTGCCTTGTTAGCTGACACAGCAAAAAACTCCTGAGGATCTGGAGCTGTGTAACGCATACTGACTTCATATTCTTTGGTAGGTTTTGGTCGAGCATATCTGTGTTCTTGCTCAGCTGTCTTAAGACTAGGTCCACTGTACCGGTCACAACAGAAGTGAATGATCTCTGTGCCAGCAGGCACATCATTCAACAGCAGACGTTGGTATCGTTCAGCGATTGTTCCAAATGCTTCACCTTTCAGGAACGACCAATGGCGTATGGCATACATGGCATCAATAACTACTGCTGTTTTTCTGTCTTCTGTAGGCAGGTCAGGGATGCATGCAACTTTGGTCTCCTCTTTCAGGACCTTCACAAGGCTTGCCTTGGTACCTGTTCTCATCCTGCCATCTTCCTGGAAGAGGGAAGGGGGGAAGCCACTGCACTCGTGGTTGCCTATAAAGTCAACAAGGTTGAGTTCTCCACCACTGGCTATGATTTGGGTCATGCGCAGGAGGGCAGTAATTTCATTGCTCTTGCCAGGTGCTGAGGTTTTCCCCTTAGACTTTTTAGATTTTGTGTTTTGAGTGTGGGAAGTGTTAAGCTTCATTATGCTTGTCTTCTTCTGTTCACTGGACAATGACTCACACAGTGCCTTCAGACCCAGTTCTTTCACACTCATCAAGTGGTCCTTGACTGTGGAATCAGCACACTGTCCTGTAGATATGTTGATCATGGATGATGTGCTCACTGTAAATGGGTTAGTCTCCACTGCTGCCATGACCTTGACTACCATCGCTGCATCCCGGATTACACAACTCTGACCAGACTCATGGTGTGGGTTGGAGGAGTGGAGGTGGAGCATAGACTTGAGCTCTGCAGAGACAGCTGCAGTGAGTGGTTTTGTGTAGACCCATTTTGTCCTGGCAGCAGGGCTGAGTGTAATGCCATCCAGACTGCTTGCTTCCTTGGCATCGGCATTATAGGTCTGCTCCAGTAGCATGTCAAGAGAAACACTGTTGTGGCTGCCATCTGCTCGTCTGCCAACAAATACACCTGCCATCAGTGCTTCATGTACCTCTGAAGCTGTTTCTGGTAGTTTCTTCATCTCAGCCAAATACAGAGGTAAAGATTGCTGCCCGTACTTGTAGTGGCCTGCTGCAGTGAGGTAGGGTAGCATTCTTGCTGATTCACAGAGATGTCCTGTCCAGTCACCTTCCCGATCGTACTAGATAAACCTTTGGAGAATATCTGACATCTCCAGGAAGGTTTCCCAGAGGACTGCAGTTGGTTGCCCATTCAATGATTCCTGAAAAAGCAGCAGCTGCTCTCTTAGGACTGCCATCTCTGGACTGCCATCTCTGTTGCCATAACAGTCAGCTGTCACTGTAAAAGTCATAGTAAAACTCATTTTCGCGTGGCGTCCATCTTGGAAATATGCAAATTAAAGGTCCAGACACACCCAATCATAAAGATAAGTATTCCATTGAGTTTCTCATGCTCTGAAACCATGAAATAGACACCAAGTTTTTATTTCTAGCCCATCTGTTTCAAAAGTTATTGCCAAAGCTATTTTCTGATAGGGGCCAATATTGAGGCGGCCATATTGGATTTCCAGCAGCAAGTTGACCGGGTTGTCCATATAGGTTGTGATCCTACTGGGTCATAGATATTATTTCTGGTGGCCAACCTTTTATGGCAGGGCAAATGCAGCATACCCCCCTTTGCCCCTGGGTACTGATAGTGGCCAATATTGAGGCGGCCATATTGGATTTCCAGCAAAAAATTGACCGGGTTGTCCATATAGGTTGTGATCCTACGGGGTCATAGATATTATTTCTGGTGGCCAACCTTTTATAGCAGAGCAAATGCAGCTTTCCAAAAAAAAGGGGGTTTTGCCCCCTGGGTAAAATGATGCAGGCTCCATAAATGTTATTTATTCATGTTAATAAATGCCATTTCTGATAATGATGTTGCTTTCCAATATACTCAGCACTAGGACCATGCAGCGTTAGTTTAGGAGCGGCACAAACTGAATTCCGGGAATCAGAGTTCTACAGGCTGTAATGACAGCAGAGATACCAGAGTTGTCACCAAAAAGATGAAAGATGGAAGTTACACAGTATGACTTTAAGACAAGGTTAACCCATTAAAACCGGGAAAGCATCTGTTTAGATGTTAGCGTTGTGTTAGATTTTTTTTTTAATATAATTTTGAAATATTTTCACATAAATCTTCTCTCTTGGGGGTCCCTGGCACAAAAGTTTGAGAAGTACTGATTTAGAAGGCATTTGTAGAATCGGCCTCAGGTCTTAATGGGTTAAACAAGACAAGTTTAATTAACGGCGAGGCTTCCCTGTGGATCTTTAATGTCATGTTGATGATGTCAGTCTTAGCCAAACATGGAAGGAAGGTGGATCTGATATTATGAATTCGCAAAAAGACAGGGATATTCACACAAGTAAATGTTCACAATATGATACAACATTTGAGAAGTTACTTCCTTGGCCTACTGAGAGTGTGGACAAGAAATTTGGCATTGATCGGTCCAGTGGTTTGTGAGATAAGCAGACACACACACACACACACACACACACACACACACACACACACACACACATACCTAACACGCACAGACCCTCGATCTGGGCACCTCACCGTGCTGTAAAATAAATTCTAAAAATGTCATCATACGATGCCAGACACAGCAACTCTGTGGCCTTTCACAGCAGAACTGACCTTTGACACTCGGCTGTAACTTTACACCAAGTCGTTTGCACACAAAGTTCACATTATTGACACTCAACCCTTAAACACACTTCCAGTTAAATTGCAGTTTTGCTGTGACCCCTGCTGTGACCTGTGTGCCAAATAGCGGAGTGGAAACCAATCCTGAAAACTGCTCGGCAATAACTCAACCATAACAACTATTCCAATAGATTATAAGTTTGCCTCTGAATGCATATCGTTGTTGTCAGGCGGAAACCTTGTATGTTCAAAACCGTTCCTTTTTTATTATTAGGCCTATATTTAAAATAAATATTTTAAAAATAGTGAAAATAGCCGATCTACAACTTGTGATCTTGTAGATGTTCACAACTTTTTTTGTGACACTCTTGTATGATGAAGAAGGGCATAAGTTTACAAAAAAAAGAAAAAAGTTGAAATCTGGATACAAGGTTTCTGTCCAACAGCAACGTTATGTGCTTACCTGAATATGGTGTGAACTTGGCTGTATTGAGCAATGAGAACACTGCTGGTTGTGTGTGTGTGTGGGTGTGTGTGTGGCGGGTGAAGTTATTGGTTATTCACAAAAGGAGAGGAAATTGATCGGAAGTGTAGCAAATAGCTGGCTTGCTGGTTGTTTTTACCTATTCAATCATGTGCAATTTTCCAGGCAGAGATAATTGTACCCGAGAGAGAGAGAGAGAGACAGAGAGAGAGAGAGAGAGAGAGGGAGAGGGAGAGAAATGGGCGGGAGTTAGGGGGGTGGGGGGCATTCCAAATTGGAACATCTGGGAGGCCATGTTGAAACAATGGGAACACCACACACACACGGCCCATTAGCAGACTGGTGAGTGATCAGTTAGCCACTCTGCTCTGCTCTTTAATCATTCCTTATCTCTAACAACAGTGCCATGTCTGCTCTCTCTCTCTCTCTCTCTCGGCTCTGTTTGTGTATAGTGTGTTTTTTTGGGGTGGTACAACAGCATGTTTTGGTCTACAGAGTGTGAGCCAATGAGCTAACGGCCAAGCACTGATGAATGCTGGGCAAATACAGGAGTGGGCACTGATGGCGATTGTGTGTGAGGCCTTCATACTTAAAATCTAATAGCTTGTGTGTGTGTGTGTGTGTGTGTGTGTGTGTGTGTGTGTGTGTGTGTGTGTGTGTGTGTGTGTGTGTGTGTGTGTGTGTGTGTGTGTGTGTGTGTGTGTGTGTGTGTGTGTGTGTGTGTGTGTGCGTGCGTGCGTGCGTGCGTGCGTGCGTGCGCGCGCGTGCCGCTCTGTCAGTAGCCCTGAAACGTCAAGTTTTGATGTGACGACGGGACGCCATGGCGACGTAGGATGTTGACAAAACTATGCCTAAACAAAACTATGCCTAACCCTAACCTCACAAAAATAAACCTAACCCTAATCCTAGCCCTAACTCTAACCTCACAAAAATATGCCTAAACCTAACCTTAACCCTAACCCCACAAAAACTACGAAGACAGAGAAAAAAAAAGTCATACTCACGATGTCCCAGCCAGGACATAGGGTAAATGTTGACTAGGGGGGATATAACCTTGCCAGACTTTCCACCACGGAGGAAAGCCTGGTATTCGTTATTAAATGGCCCGTGTGATCCGGTCTAGGCCACGCCTACTGAAAAAAAAAGAGGGAAAAAACCCTGTGGTTCCGGGTATGTGGGTTCCGTTTTTTTGGCACCGCTTTGTTTGTGTATACAGTGTTGTTTGGGGAGTGAGAGTGTGTTGCAATGTAATGACTATGAAGCAAGTTCAACATACACAGGATACGTTTTTTGTTGTCTGGCTTCACTAATTCTAAATCACAATTAAGTTGAGTGAAGTCACGGGAAGGTTATACGACAGCGTTGTGTGGCAAATATAGCCAAGCCAGGTCAGATTACTACGGTGATGTAAAATAGGTAATCAGGATACGGGACCGAAGATCCTAACAGTAGAGAGACGCTCTGATGCAATGACTGGAAGCTATGCAATTATGAAGGCTTTCAAAAACATGTTGCATCAGAGTGCCACAGGTTTATGTTCTGTATAATTTATGTATAGAATCATTTATTTTATGTTCTATAATGTATTTATGTTTATATGTCTTTTACGGTTTCATGACAGCTGATACTCTCCGTTTCTCTCCCTCTCTGTCTGAGAGAATTAATCCCTCTCCTCTCCTCTCCTCTCCTCTCCTCTCAATCAGCCGATATGTCGATTAGAGTAAGCTACCATGACCCTGACTGCAACTAGTTCAGAGAGAGCGAGAAAGAGAGCGAGAGAGAGCGAGAGAGAGAGAGCAGAAATACTTTATCTTGTCTGTCTGTCAGACAGACAGACAGACAGAGGAGGGATAAAATAGGATTTAGGAATTGTGCGATAGAGGAACAGATGATGCCATGAGGACCGGCATGAAGAAATAGAGAGAGAGAGAGAGAGAGAGAGAGAATGACCATGATGCTGTGATGCAGTGATTCTCAAATGGGGGTACGCATACCCCTAGGGGTACTAGGACGTACTGTACAAGAAGGCCGTGAGAGAAATCAATGTTTTTGTTACGTAAAAACGCTCCGTTACGTTAAAACGCATTCTTGCCATTAACCAGTTACCTGTGCTATTTAACCCTTTTCATATACACAGTGAGTCTTAGAGCAACACTTCTGTCAGTGGTTATCAAAGGTGTCAAGGACACCCATGTATTTGGCCGCAGACCCCCATATGAAAATATTTTGTGCCAGGTTTTTATATCCGATCTACAAGCCGATCATGTAAAGTGGTTAAACTGATCTTGATGCTACAGTATGTTAACTAATCTTGCTAGGGACCCCCTGAAGGACTCCAGTTTGAGAACTACTGTTCTAGAGTGACTTGACAGCAATGCACTGTAGATGGTCACGCTCAGCCGCCTTGTAGCTTTGTGTCGCCACTAGTGTGAACACAGCATCAGACCATGCAGTCATTTAAACGTCAGCAGTACAGTTTACAAATGGATTGTATAAACATAGAGGCAGACAGTATATTGACACTGTCTTTATAGAGCTCCAATGATTCTAACTACTACTGTTGTGAATGTGACAGTGGGCGTTCTGTGTGTGTGTGTGTGTGTGTGTGTGTGTGTGTGTGTGTGTGTTTCAGCGTCACAGTGATGCCTTTGTGTATCGCTGTAGAACCATGACGCCAGGCCGGCACTGCACAGTGTGATAATGGAACGCACGCACGCACGCACACACGCACACACAAAGAACGCCTACTGTCACACACACACACACACTCACACGCACACACAAAGAACGCCTACTGTCACACACACGCACACTCACACGCACACACACGTACTAGGCCTAAAAGCTGTAGTACTCAGTTTCAACCCTTATCACCTGTCTCTCTCGTTAAGTCTCCCTCTCTCATTCACACAGACACACACGCACACACACACACACACACACACACACACACACACACACACACACAAACACACAATTACAGATAGAAATCATTGAGAGAAACGTACTATTTTCTCTTACACACACACACACACACACACACACACACACACACACACACACACACACACACACACACACAATTATAGTAAAACGTTTGTTCTACTATATTTGTGAGGATCTCAACATTTTAGCATTTTTAACCCCTAATTCCAAAACTTAGTTGAGTGACACTGTCGGGCACCAAAAATAGCAGATGTACAAGCTCACAATGTGATGCAGCAGGACGTGTTGTGAGCTTGTAGATCTGATATTTGTGGTGTAACTAAATCAAGCATAACTCTAACCTAATCCTAACCCTCAACCAAACCTGAATCTTTTGCAACAACAACTCTCCAATTATGATTATTTTTTTAACCATAAAACAACCGTTTCTCTTGTGAGGACCAGGAAAATGTTTGGCCCTCACAAGTACAGTAATATCCTCACAACAAAGTAGTACACACACGCGCGCACACACACACACACACACACACACACACACACACACACACACACACACACACACACACACACACACACACACACACACACACACACACACACACACACACACACACACACACAGACTCCACTCTCCACAGGTGTGTACAAAGTGGGATGTTTAGTGTGTGATCATTAGTGTGTACAGTATGTATCCAGTTAGTGGTTTCATTATTGTAATGCTGCTACATGCAGCCATTAGACTAATGAACTCGTTCAAATATGCATGTGAGGACATGACTGAGGAGTTTCACCATGTGGTCGGCCGCTCTCTCTCTATGTGTGTGTGTGTGTGTGTGTGTGTGTGTGTGTGTGCGCGAGCGGTTCAAAAGGAGAGGATATTAAAGAGGCGAGTTAAGAGGAGCTCGTTGGATTGTTATCTTATCAATGAACCTCCACTCTCAATTATCCTCCTCTTCCCTTTCCTCCCCCCATCCTCCTCTCCTCCTCTTCTCCCTCCCTTCTGTCGCTTTTCCTTGATGATTTAATTTGTTTACAAATCCCTCGCTCATCTGCTCTCTCCTAACGATGGGAACATACTTGAGGCAAGTGGTAATAATGGGTGCAGTGGTGGAAAGTAACTAAAAGTACATGTACTGCACTTGAGTACAATTTGAACGATATTTTGACTCTACCAGAGTATTTCCAGTTTTCAGCACTTTTACGTATACTGCACTACATCTCAGAGGCAAAGGTTGTACTTTTACTCCTCTAAAACTTTTTGAAAACTTGAATTACTATAGTTACTTTGTAGATTTACTTGTAGTCAGCCTGTGCCATGTTTTCCCATTCAACCCAGAAGAACCCCCTACGGCAGGTGCCAGTACTGCTCCCGATGCATGGCACAGCATGCCAAAGCATGGCACAGGCTAGATAAACGATTTTTTTGAACCCCGTCCTAAAAAGTTTACTTTCCGGAAAAGCCTCAAACATCTGTAGGTGTCTGGGACTACCTTTACTTTTTGGATACGATCTGGCGAAAAAGGTGATACACACTATGCTTGGACGGACTCTACCTCTGCCGGTACCCGCTACAGTGGGACCTCATCTCCGAGCTGTATAGTGGAGGGAGAGGTTCCAAATGGGGCTATAGTGCAGTCTGTGTGTTCGCTGTCGTCCTGTCAACCGGTGGGCCACTGAGGGCAGACTTCAGTCTACACCCCACCCACCCACCCACCCACCCACATGCCCGCAACCCCCACCTCCACCCTCACCCTCACCCTCCATGGCCATGCAGCTTAACTAACTTTCACAGGCTGATAAAAAAATAATTGTTGCCCCAAGGGGTTGGGAGGCTGTGTGTGTGTGTGTGTGTGTGTGTGTGTGTGTGTGTGTGTGTGTGTGTGTGTGTGTGTGTGTGTGTGTGTGTGTGTGTGTGTGTGTGTGTGTGTGTGTGTGTGTGTGTGAGAGAGAGAGGGGGGGGGGGGGGTCCAAAGACATTAGCACCACAAAGAGCGCAGCTGGGGTCATATTACCCAGAGAACCGACTGCTGTCTGGAGAGAAAAAACAGAACCGTTCTGATAGAGGTGTGTGTGCGTGCGTGCGTGCGTGCGCGCACAGTAGACACATGCAAAGCCTGAGAAATGTCACCGTGCATGCGCTTGCGTACGCGCACCGTCCCTTTCCTGTGCATGTGTGCAGGGAGCATGTAGCGTGCAGTCCGATAGCGTGGGGCGGAGCAGCCAGACGGATGCTTCTATCCTTCAGATTTGTGTTCAATCCTCTTGTATTTCTGACTGAGTGTCAAAGACCTCATCTGCTGCCATGCTTCATTGCTACCCAATAACAGAGAGAGAGAGAGAGAGAGAGAGAGAGAGAGAGAGAGAGAGAGAGAGAGAGAGAGAGAGAGAGAGAGAGAGAGAGAGAGAGAGAGAGAGAGAGAGAGAGAGAGAGAGAGAGAGAGAGGAGAGAGAGAGAGAGAGAGAGAGAGAGAGAGAGAGAGAGAGAGAGAGAGAGAGAGAGAGAGGTAGAAAGAGAGCAAGAGAGAGAGAGAGTGACTGCGAGACTGATGGAGGGAGGAGAGAGATGAATTGAGAGAGAGAGAGGCAGAAGTAATGGTAATGGAAGCATGACTCCATTAGACAAAAACCTCTCCTTGTGAAACAAGACGAGTTGAGGGGAATGCAGCTGTGTGCGTACGACGTGCGTGTCTGCATGCATTTGAATGTGTGGATTATTAATCCAAACAGTGAATAAAGCACGCACATCCAAAGATAAGAAGCCAGGTGCTGGGCCAGAGACAAATATTAGTTTAAGTAAAGCTCCGCACACTGCATCCAGCTCCAAGGGGACGCTTCGAGCCTAGTAGCTCTACCTCAGACGTTGCATTCATTCATATCGATTGCTGTAATTCGGCGTATATTTATAATTTTAGCAATTTGTTGTAAATGTATCTGTATGTTCCGCATAATACAGCAGCTTCACCTTGTATGTGCAAACATACCTGGCAATGAAAATAATCATGATATGAGTGTGCGTGCGTGCGTGCGTGTGTGTGTGTGTGTGTGTGTGGGGGGGGGGGGGGGTCCTACTGTACTTCTTCTGTTGTATTTAGAGTACAATATCATACTGTATGTGAAGACATGTTTAAAAATACATTTGGAGAACATAAAATCAAACGTTCTTGTAAATTGTACTCCCATTAAACACACAGGTGCTTTATAATCAAAGCAATTGATGTCAGATGACAGCTTTCCTACTGTCTGCCTCTCCTACACTGTCTCGCTCTCAGCTTTCCTACCGTCTGCCTTTCCACTGTCTGTCTGAGATTTCATGCAGATTGTCTTCCTCGTCTTTCTCACTCTGTCAACTCTACTCTTTAAAACAAGCTCTTAAACGTGTACATGCAATAGCTGCTATAGTGCGCGCTATAGGTGTCAGGGTGAAGTAATCGATCTCGTCCCCACTGTGTCCATCACAGTGAAAACCAATTTAAATCCTATTACGCCTCAGTCCCAACTTTGTAAAAAGAAAATACACTCTTGCATTTAATTCAACATTGTCTGCCGTTTCAATTTAAGAGTGACTGCCTTTTAGACATAGTCTGAAGGAGTTTCTTTGTTGAAGCTCACTTCACAGAGGAAACGCATTGATCCACATTATAGCACTTTAATTCAACTTTGCATATTGAATGTAGCGATGAGATAAGATCAGATGAATGTTTAATGACCCACACGTTTGAAATGTGGTTGTTAAAGCAGTCAAAAGCAAGACACAGGTAAACAAGAAATGAAGAAAAGCATAATCATATAATCATTATATAATAATATTCATAAAGCAGGTGTCCACGTGGGTGAGGACAGAATGTCACCTTCAGGTTCTGTGAACAGAATAAACACAAACTTGAGTGATTTGTAATGCAAATTGAAGTACAGGCTACTGGTTTAATTACAATTCATGCAAAGTGACTTACTTAGTGCAAGATAGCACAAACTCTAGTCAGCCAACAATGCAAGTAGTCAATAGAGTGCAAAGAGAACAATTAGAGTCTGATTCTATGGGTGCGTTTTGAAATACGCTCTGAGAATCTGCTCCATTTGAGAGTGCTCTGGTATTGACGTCATATCAGTCCATTTACAAACGGTCAAAATATACCATTTTCCTAACTTAAAATGAATTCAAATGAACGCTCATTCATCCCATGTATAAACATGATTATTACCAGTTATGCGTGTGGAATACTGTCTATAGAGTACCACACAAGCTGCAACCATGACATTTTGAAATGACTTCCTCCTCCATTGTTCAGACAACCTGGCTTTTCAGTTGGAGTGGTCAGTGTGTGCTCTGAGTGCTCCCAGAGTACCGGGCTCTCTGGTGCTTTCAGAGTATATTTCTGAACACACCCTATATCTGCTGCTATTATATCTGATGCAATTATTGTTGCATTTCTGCCTCAGTTTATTACTATTTAAACATGCATGCACCTTACAGTATGTATACTGTATATTGTTGCTGTCAGGTGGAAAGCTTGTATGTCCAAAACCGTTCCTTTTTTATTACTATTTAAAAAAGTATAAATAGCCTATTATACCATTCATATTTTTAAGTGCTCATTAAAACCACTTATAAGGCGACCTTCAAGATATTCAGCAAATACTTCTGAGTTGAAACAAAGCAACATGATTCATCCCATAAATGTCTGCACCTTTTAGAAACGCTGTCAAAGTCAGAAGTCAACTTATCATTGAAACTGTACAACTTGAACATTGGCCACTTTCACAAAGAAATGTGATTCACACAGAAATTGCAGAGGGTGGCTCTCTGAAGCACTTCTCGCAGTCTCCAATTGATCTCCTGGACCAATTGTGAGTGTTAAAATGTATAGCGGTTCTTCAAAAGGCACGAAAATACAGGGAGAGAAATTGCGCTTTTTTTTTTACATTCGTAGCTTTTAGCAAAATGACCGTGTTTTTCTATCATCTTCAAGAACAGGTGCAATTTGGTAAAGTCATTGTTCAGCACGCTGTCTGGGAGCAGAACCTGAAATGCAGGCAGAGGGTGCTGGAGCTGGACTGAATGGCAATGTGTTAGTCATACTTAATATCCTCAGGAACTCGTCTGTCTGACATCTCTGCTGACTTACCACTCGGTGGGAAGTTAAAGCAAAATTAGCAACATTTACCACCTGTGAAACATGCTGTTGAATTAGCCACTTAAGCTGAAGCCACCCCAATCAGAGCCATTTATAGACACTGTGAGAAGCCTTTTAGGGGTATGATACATGTCTGCTTGCAATAATGTGTTTGTTTTTTAAACTAATGACTTTGCTGGCTAATGGTGTGATGTGTTTGTTTGCTTTTAGAGCGTCTCTCACTGCTTTACAACCTATGATCATAGTTGATATGCAAACAAACATTACCTGATTGTTTTAAACCTGACCTGGCAGTTGACACAGACACACTCACAAAGCATTTTAGCATAAAGTCATTCAATCTCTTCTCTATTTTTGTGTGTGAATAATGTTTTTTTTTTTAAATTACCACACCACCACAAAGATGCGCTGGCATCTGTGTACCTCTATTAAATAGGAACCATCAGTGTTACAATAGCAAAACAAATCGCAAAAGAGTCACAAAAAGCCAGTCTAAATTCACCCCTAATTGGAGACTGAGAAACCTTAAATATTTAAGCCTGCTGTGATACAACAAAAATAGCTGATCTACAAGCTCTCAGGTCAGTCACTCCAAGAGTAGAGGCCCCGATGGCAAAAAAACTCCATCACCTTCATTGAAGCGGATGTAAGTGATATATATAATATATATATGTTTTTAAATAAGTGTTAAATAGCTCTGTATTCTGATAAAAGTCAATATTGTGTTTGTTCAGTAACAAGGGCATGTTCAGGTCAGGATACAAATGTTATCCAATCAGGAGAGAGAGGTGACCAATGCAAGAATTTGTGAGATACTGTTTTCCTTTAGTGCCACTTATAGTGTCATTGTGAATAAACTAGGAAAGAAGACATTTTACTGATGAGAAATAATAATAATAATAATATAGACGGGATGTAATGAGTGCATGCAGTTCCCAGATTATTTATTGTTTTTGTCGTTTATATTTTATTATTATTGCTACATTGTCTGCATGGCTGTAGTTACTAATCTCGAAAATGCTACTTTGTTTCATCTCATTGTCCCTGCCGCCTCCGGCCTGTAATTGTTTCCCCTGTGTGTTTCCTGATTGTGTGAGTTTGAATTGACTCTGTTGATGAGTGCAGTGTTGTGACAACAGCGAGCGCGTCCCCTCTCTCCTGTGCTGTCCCCGCAGACAAAAAGAGCTTACCTAATGTATTGTTTACCCGAGCACACGCTTAATTACCTGATTAGATTAATCACCTCCTCACCCCCGGTGAGGTCACATCACATACGTTCTCCTCTCCTCTCCTCTCCTCTCCTCTCCTCTCCTCTCTGCCTGTCTCCTCCTCTCCTGTCATCTCATCCCCTCCTCCTCCGACCAAGCCCCCAGAACAGAGAGGGAAAAAGTGAAGCTCGAGTCTCCTGGTGGCCAACTCTGGAAGTGCAGCTGGGGCCCTATATGCATGAATGAGCGAAAACGGTTTGGCTCTACTCTATGACGCAAAACGACGCAGAGGAGCCCCGCGACGTCATCGTCCCCAAACACGTAAGAAGGGGGGAAAAGAGTTACCACTCTAGTTATTTTATATACTCTATGGGGGGGACATATTGAGAAAATGCAGGCACAGGAAGTGGTGGGTGGAGACATAGAGATGCAGAGTTGAACAGAAGAGAGGAGAGGAGAGGAGAGGGCGATAGAGACTCAGGGACAATGCAGTGGTACTGTATAGCCTCCCATTCTCTCCCTCTTCCTGATACACTCCCTCCCCCTGTCTTCCTCCCTCCATCTCCTCTTCCTTCCTTTCTTTCTGTTGGGGGCGATGATGAAATCTCCTCATTTACTGCATAAACGCTTTGTACGACAATGTTTTTGAAAGGACCCCTGGGGCGGGGGTCCTTAAAAAAACGGCCTCGCTCTGTTGGTCTCGTTCTGTCGCTTTGTGGACCCCCAACCACCACCCCCCTTCTCTCTCTCTCTCTCTCTCTCTCTCTCTCTCTCTCTCTCTCTCTCTCTCTCTCTCTCTCTCCAACATTACACTCAACTGAATGCTTTCTCTTCTCTATTTCTATATCTCCATTCAACCTTGTCGGCACTCCTTTTCTTTCTCTGAACCAATCTTTTCAATTTCTCTTTACCCTGTCTCCTCTCTTCTGTCTCCCATTCTCTATCCCCCTTCCTCTGCTCTCTCTCTCTCTCTCTCTCTCTCTCTCTCTCTCTCTCTCTCTCTCCCTATTTAAAGACTCCTGTGTGTGAAAGAATAACTTTTAGAACAGATGTATCTCCATGCAACTTTCCTAGAAGAGATGGACAACTTTTGGGTCGATAATGATGACATCAAGGTCAAGGGAAAAACAGACAATGAACTCAAGAGTTTTTGTTACTGGCACTGATGGAGAAATATGAGGCAGATAGAAATGGAGAGAGAGTAATGAACATTCAATGAATATCATAAGTCATATTTAAGGGGAGCTGGGGAGGTTTCCTGATATGACCTCACCACTGACTGTCACTCCACTACTCTCTCTTTCTTTCTCTCTATTTACCTCTCACACCTTTTCTCTTTATCTTGTTCTGTCTCCCTCTATCAACTCAATTCAAATCAAATATTCTTTATTGCTACAACAAGCATTCTCATATTGCCAAAGCAAAACAAACTAAACAAATAAGAAAAGACAGACAGACAGACAGACAGACAGACAGACAGACAGACAGACAGACATTATATTAATGAGCTGTGTAGTCTATAGAAACCTATTGTCCCTCATTTTGTGGCGGGCTGCAGCTACATATTTTGCTGCTAACCGTTCTCACCTAATCAGTATATATATATTTCTATATATGTTTTCTTTCTCTATGTCTTTCTCTTTCTCTCTCATTCTCCCTCTCAAGCAAACGGTATATAAAGAGTTTATACAGTACAGTATGTGACTGTGGCAACATCTGACTGATCCATTGTCATAGATTTGCATTTGTTTTCCCCAGAAAAGGAACTCTGTGTTCAAAATTGAGATATTATTGACAAAATGCTGCCATTAGGATTTATGATCCTGTCTGCTGCAATGCATGATGGTCGTGTGTGTGTGTGTGTGTGTGTGTGTGTGTGTGTGTGTGTGTGTGTGTGTGTGTGTGTGTGTGTGTGTGTGTGTGTGTGTGTGTGTGTGTGTGTGTGTGTGTGTGTGTGTGTGTGTGTGTGTGTGTGTGTGGTGTGTGTGTGTGTGTGTGTGTGTGTGTGTGTGTGTAAGCTACTGTAGATAACTTGAGAATGAATGGGATGGAATGATCAGCAGACTGCCATGAAGTAATGATTAACCGCTTAAGCCCTTACTTATGGCAATATAGCGTGCAGTACTGGTCTTGCTTGCTTGTTTGATCAATACAGTATATATTTGTGTATGGGCCGTGATGATATTGCAAGTGGCCCCCCAACTAATGATAATATAACATTCATAAAACAATGTAAAAAAAAATATATAATATTCATGGTATTTTTTCTTTACAATTGTGTAAAAAAAAAAATCATTGTGAAACAGATAGAAATGTTAAAAGTGTTTTAGATTGAGCACCTGCAGTGTGCACCTGGGTCAAACAGAATGAGATCATTATGAACAATGTGTGTTCCATCATGCAGTGATAAAATTGGGGTTTTCATAAATTATTGTATGGTTTTGAATGAAGTGTTTCATTTTGCTAAAGATTTATTTGAGGCGGCCTGTGTGCCTGTGTGAACGGTGTGTAGTGTTTTGACAAAATGATCCCCATTTTCAAAATCATGCTTAACGGGATAGTTCACCCCCAAAATGACTTTTTTTCTATCGATTACACACCCCACGGAGACTTGAATTCATGGATTTTTTTTGTTTTTGTGCCATTCCTAAGCCAATAATTTGATGACCGATGGCGGCTCCGGTAGGCGACTCAAAGTGTTAACTTTGAGTCACCTACCGGAGACATATTAGCATCTTTCCACCAGTCATCAAATTATTGGCTTGGGAATGAGACAAAAAAAATAAAAAAATCTCCATGGGGTGTGTAATTGATAGAAAAGAAGCAATTTTATGGGTGAACTATCCCTTTAAGCATTATACAAAACTGTAATTGTGCATGTACTTCTTGCGTTGACGTGTTTGACATTAACCCCGGTGTCCCTATTTTGGGCAAATGGTTAAAAAAATGTCTAATGGCAGATCTACAAGCAACAACAGCAACAACGTAACCAGTGGTGTAAAGTACCTAAGTACATGTACTCAAGTACTGTACGATTTTGAGATACTTTTACTTTGCTGAAGTATACTGAAGTATTTCCAATTTTCAGTACTTTTACTTCTACTCCACTACATCTCAGAGGCAAATTGTGATGCATTGTGAGCTTGTAGATCTGCTATTTTCAAACATTTTAGTACTTTTACTTTTGGTACGTTAAGTACATTTTGATACCAGTACATGTTCCACCACTGAACGCAACAACATTATTAACGACAACAGCATCAGCTGTGGGAGTATAAGAAGGTTGGCATCTTGTCAACAGGACGCGAGGCTGCGACGAAACGAAGCCGGCATTCAGGCAGAGAGGAGGAGAGAACCGCCCTGCAGTCAGAGAAAGAACATTCTTAAAAATCCTTATTGCCCTGGAAGTGACTGTGAAATCCACTGCCGCAACGTCGCCCGAGAATGATGTAACGCCTCATTGTGTGAGCTGAGCGTGTCTGCTTCTCATCTACTGTACCTGTTCTCTGGCGTCTATTCACCGCCCAGCTTGTCATTCATCCAACGGGAGGTGTCTCAATTTAATCGGGGACATGCATGAGGAGAATAAGGACGGCAGGTATCCCAGCCCATGAAGACAGAGCTCAGGAAAAGGCTGTAAATCACACTAATATCACAGCACTGCTTTTCCGTTATGATGTTTCTATCAGAGGGTGTAATGCTGGGTATTGTAATGCTGGGTATTGTAAAGAGGGGCCGGGGTTCCACAACAGTCGCACGAGGGTCTCAATAACTCTATAACCGTTAGCTATTGTTAGCCAGGTGAAAGGGCATTCACCCTGTCTGAGCTCAGACTCTTTAAATACAAGGGTTTTTACACCTCAAGTCTTACAATCTTTCTATCTCTCATGTGTTCCTCTCTCACTCTCACACCTTTCCAGGGCATGTCATGAGCTTTAGTATTCATGGCATCCATCAGGAAAAAGCTATAAAGATACAGTATGAGATATATCAGTCTGACCGATGTGTCGGTCATTACTTTACCTTTTAGATTGTTTCGGTTGTCGGTTTCAGCAATTATGCCGCCAATTCCATTTTTTTTGTATCACTTTCAACCTGGCGTCCCTATTTTGGGCATGTTGTTTAAAGAATATATAGCCCCCCCAATTAAATGGCATATTTACAAGCTGACATGTGTCATGTTGCAACCTGTGTCAGCTTGTACAGTACTGTAGGTCTGCTATTTTTGGTAGTTATTTTGAATAGGGCTTATAAGTGGTTAAATAAAGTTCAGTTTACAGATGTGCCACTTCAAAACTTCACATGTCCTGCCATCGCCAAGACAGTACATTTTCAGGGGATTCCCAGGGCAATAAGAGGGACAAAGAAGGGCATTTCAAATGCTGAATTATTTTGATGATCACTGCTTTTATGATGCTAATTAATTTGAGCAACTGGTCAAATCACCTTTCGCCTCATAATGAGTCTGACACCTTATTCAACACACATTCTTTTGTTCTCATGTATATGGATGTCTGTTGAAGGGAAAAACGGGGGTGTGTAGTGACAACTTCTTTTCAGGGGCAAAACAGTGCATTTTAAGGGCAGAAAAGGGAGGAAAAAATGCCTTTTCAGGGCACTATCAGGGAAAGAACAGTAACGTGTGAAGTTTTGAAGTGGCACATCTGTATGTGTATTTTACATTTACTTTCATTGTATAATTAAAGTAAAATATGGCATTGGTTGGACTCTTCTCTCTCTCTCATCTTCATCTCTCTCTCTCGCAAGTTTCCAGGACATTTCTTGAGCTCCTGTAATGGAAGTGCATGTAGTATTCATGGAATCCATCAGTAAAAAAGCTATAAAGGATACAGTATATGAGGTTTTCTCACCTCCATGCTAATGCACATGGGCGTGTCGCTAAAGGTGTTGGTGGGTGAGCACTGAGGCTAACGTAGCCATGATGCTAGCTCTCAACATGGGACTAAAATAAGTGTGATCTTAAGAGCTAGCTTCTAGACATACTGCACCCATACTCTGTTACAAGTAAAATGTCTACATTCAAAGTTTTCCTTGACTAAAAGTACAGAAGTATTGGCATCGATATACTGTAGTATCAACTGTAAAGGTACTCAAGCAAAATATCCCATATCACAATTATTGGCTTGTAATTCATTAAATGCATTAATCTCTAAAGACTAAGATTATTTATTTGTTTTTACCGAATAGGTTCCCAGACTGGTTTGATTGATTGATTGATGTACTTTATTTAGTAAGACATGAGAACAACAGTACATGGAAGTACAAATTCACAATACAAGGTCTACTAAACTGGAAGACTCATAAAAGCACAGAGCTTGTTTCAAATGAGTTCCCCATGCACACAAATCATGATGACATATAAGAGACAGACAGATATACACAACTACTATAGAATGTCATACAATCAGTTTACAGGTTACTGGTATGAAGAGTGAGAAATATGTACAAAAGGAGAAGGAGAGAGGGGGGGGGGGTAGGGGGGTAGGTTAGGTTAGGACTTAGACAGGGGCCATTTTCCAATTGCAGCCTCCTGAAGGTGTATCTTTAGGGCTGTTTTGAAAGAGAGTAGG
Source organism: Gymnoscopelus microlampas (assembly GCF_963454915.1). NCBI lineage: Eukaryota > Metazoa > Chordata > Actinopteri > Myctophiformes > Myctophidae > Gymnoscopelus > Gymnoscopelus microlampas. Next base: position 28,393,138 of record NC_139954.1, read on the forward strand.
GTTTTACACTCCTTTACTCCTTTTGGTAGGGCGTTCCACATTTTTGATGAATAGCATGAGAACGAGTTACTTCCCTTTGTTGAGCCAAAAAAGGGTTGGACAAGGTTTGTGGAGCTGCCTCTGGTATTGTGATCGTGGACATCATTAACATTTTGGAAGTATTTTGACAAATACAGGGGGATCCCAATGTTGTGATATATCTTGAAGACCAGGCCCATAGCAAGTTGCTGTACTCTGTCCGCAACCCTAAGCCATCCAATCCTATCAAAATGATCAGGGGTTAGATGGATTTTGTAGTTGAGGCCAAGAAGTAGCCTTACAAGTTTGTTTTGGGATGTTTGGAGCCTTGTTTTTAAGGCCTTGGTGGTGTTGTGATACCATGAAGTACATGCATAATCGTAATGACCTTGTATGAGGGCCACTGCAAGAGTCTTCAGAGTCTTCTTACTGACTTTACGATCAATACTCCGCAAATAGCGTGTTTTTTTGTGGACCGTTTTGATCGTTTTTTCAGCATTTTTGTCACCAGAGAGGTCAGCCTCCAAGATAGAGCCCAGGTAGGTAATTTCGTTTTTTCTTTTGATGATATCATCACCCGCTTTGATCGTGAAGCTCTCTGCCTTTCTGAGGTTAGGAGTGGACCCAAAGAGGATGCATTCCGTTTTGCCCAGGTGTAATGAGAGCTTGTTGTCGGAGAGCCAGATGCAGATCTTGTTGAGTTCAGAGCTGAGAGTTTTCTCAACCTGCAGTAATGCATCAATGTGGTCATCGCTTTAAAGTTGCAATTGGTAAATGTGGAGCTAAGTTGAATGACTTTATGTGCTGTGGTAGCTTAACCTATAATCTCTCAAGAACAGATTCTGATCTCCACTTGAATCTGTCGGGGGGGTTCGTCATATCTCGTACGCCCTGGCCTACAATTGGGCGTGCCTTCAGATCAGGAAGCAGGCCGCGCTTTACCCAATCAAATGTAGTGGGCGGGATTTACGTGTGTGCCGATCCTTCCCCACTAGAAACAAGCCTAAACTCATTTAACAATAGCGTCCTCGGAGCAGACAAAACCACAGAAAGATATTCACTTTTTAGCTTGCTCGTTCATCATAGAAACAAGTGGGCTTATAACCAAAACGATCCATGTTCTCTGGGAGAAGTGGTGTTAGTGTTCCGTGTAGAAATATTGTTTGTGGGAATGAAAACATAGTCGCACCACCGGAAGTGAAAGGCTGAAGGCAGACCAAAACCCCGGTTTCCTTGCGCACGTGTGTTCCATTTTGCTCCCCCCAGAGCTAAGTGAAAATGTAAAAAACAGCAGAGGGCGCTGTTTTTCCTTTTTTATTTGGCGATGGGTTCCCAGATTGCTTAACCTATAATACAGTATGTAATACCATCATGTATCACTCAATCAGTGTATGTTTTATTGTAACCACTTATGCCTATGTATTTCAACGTACGACAAATAGTGACGATCTACAAGCTCACGATGTGTGTGTGTGTGTGTTTGTGTTTGTGTGTGTGTGTGTGTGTGTGTGTGTGTGTGTGTGTGTGTGTGTGTGTGTGTGTGTGTGAAGATCTGCTATTTTTGCTCATTTTGACACTTTCTTGTTATTTGCCCAAATCTTCACAATGACATGCCCAAAATAGAGAAAGTGAAATGGTTAATGGTCTAAATCTGCAAAGTAGCTAGTGACTAAAGCTGTCAGATAATTCTAGTGGAGTAAAACGATGAGATGTAGTATAGGAGTATGATCTATCAAGAAATGGAAATGCTCAAGTAAAGTAGAAGTACCTCAAAATCATACTCAAGTGCAGGACTTGAGAAAATGTACACAGTTACTTTCCAGCACCGTCTCCCGTCCAGAAAGACGTTTTAGCAACGTGAGATAAAAGACGCAGTGTTAGGAAACAGGCCCAGCACTCTCAACTTCTCGTTATTTATTGACGTGGTGTTTGAAAAGGTGATGTTTTAATCATTAGCACACAACACTTGCATCCCAGCCAGAGAGTTGCTTTTGTCTGAGGTATATTATGAACACCCTGTTTCGATGGGATAATTTTTTGTTATCAGGGCAAAAAGTGGAGGTATGAAATATCACTTTAATCAGCAGGTCCGGCGGTCAGAATGTCCATTTGTCACAATTATATTCAAGAGACTTTTAGGAGCAGTTTGGTAAAGCAGTTAAAGTGATGAAGCATCTCGCGGTCCCCGAGCCCCTACATATATAAAGAATGCATTTTCAGATGAGAAGCGGACAAGAATGCCCCCCAAGTATCTAGAGCCACATGTTTAATTGATGAGTTTGGGTAGGACGCGCTCCAACATTCAATGAAATTAATATATGAAGAAAAATGGCCAAGTTTCGGTCTCTCTTCTTTATTATTTATTTTCCCCCTCCTTTCCTCCGGTTTCAAAGGGCTTGTGCTTTGAAAGATGAACCTGTTTTGCTGGGGGTTTTGGCAGCAACCGTGACCATTATTAAATTCATTTAATCTATTAAAGCTGTTCTGCATTATCTAAATGAATTTTTTAAATAGGGAGCAGGCTGGCAGAGTATAAGGACTCTCGGGAGGAGAGACGGGCGTCTGCCTCTATGAGCGAAATGGACATAAACGGAACCAGACAAGGGCATGGGGATCGCTCGCTGCCCCCCCAAAGCGTCTCCAGTGTGTTGTGTGGTTTTAATATCCCTAAACATAGACTGCTGCTCACTAAACGCGGACATGGTTCTGACTTAAATCACAACATAGAGAGGTATTGTAAGCAGGCAGGGCCTACAGGGCCATCGATTATTAAGGGGGGAGCGTGTCTATGTTCCCTCAGCCCTGTTCACCCCATACCCTGGCCCTATAGGGCAGTACTGTAGCTCTAAAACTTCTTTGTGATAAGAACCCTCAAATTGATATGTATTTGGCCGCGGACCCCCTATCTGAAAATGTTTTGTGCTAGGGACTCCCAGAAGAGAAGATTTGTGTTAGACCTAGGTTATTCTTGAAAAATACATACACAGATACACACACACACACACACACACACACACACACACACACACACACACACACACACACACACACACACACACACACACACACACACACACACAGCTGTAGTGAGGCCGCAGTGGAAGGAGAGTTTAAGAAGGTTGTTTCCCATGGCAACAAGTGTAGGAAATAAGGATCAAAGGGTTGTCAGCTGGATTTTTCTTTCTTTCTTTGTATTTATTGAAGTACCATATGCCAGCACTATGCCCACTGCTCCACAGATGTATTTATTCAAGTACTATGCCAGCACTATGCCCCCAGCTCCATGGATGGATGTATGGATGGATGCGTAGATATCTTTATTAAAGTGTCACTCCGCAACACACATACTGAAATACAAAGCACAAAGGATACAAGAGTCGTGGACCACTCACAAGGACTTGTGAGTGGTCCACAAACAAATAAAACATACATTATAGTACCATAAAAAACAAAATACAAAACAATGTCAGGATCTGTCTCCTTATTTTGTAGGATCATTCCAATGATTCCTGTTCCCCTTTAGCTGTTGCCTGTCTTGTCTCAACTACCCTTTGATTAGTCATGTTCTCTACCTGTGTCCTGTGCCCCAGCCAATCCCTGTGTTGATTTTGTCTTTGAGTTCACCTGTGTCTAGTTAGTCCTGTGTCTATTTAAACCCTGTGTTTCATTATTCTTTGCCAGTTTATTACTTATTGTCATATGTGAGTATATCTGTTCCAGATCTGTCATTAGTTTAGTGGTTATCAGCATAGTTCAGTTTCCCAGTTTGCCTCCTTGTGTTTACTGTTTACCTTATTAAAGGTAGGGTAAGTGATTTGCTTTGGTTAAAATAAGTGTTAAATAGCTCTATATTCTGATAGTACATTGTTATAGAGTGTTTGTTCAGTATTAGGGTCTCCTTGTCTCTCCACCTCTTATTACACATAAAATGCATTTTCGTTTCAGTTTCATTTCGAATTGAATCCAACCAGGACAGAGAGCTCAATCAGGATACAGATATATAACTTTTTGTTTTAACCAAAAAATCACTTACCCTACCTTTAAATACACTTGAATTTAGACTGCTCTGCCTCTGTCTCGTAGTTTTTGCACTTGGGTCCCACACTCTGACAAACAGTCATCTACTGGAACTCATAAAAGACGTTGTCTGTTAAGGATGAGGTGGCAGGTTTTAGCACATAAGTTAATACAATGTTTGCCAGCTAAAAGTAAGTTTATTTGTATCATCAAAATCATTAACATCAGTTGTGTTTTGGTCATTGGACGGGACACCACGGCGTGTGGCCAGTGTTTTTTCAGGAGCATGTACAGCATGGTACTGGTTCACATGCGCGCCACCGCCGTACCGCTCCGCCGAAAAAAATAATCACTAATCGCTATTACACCACTGATTAACATGTGCAACATACTGTACTTTGATAGGTGAAATCATTCTGAACAAATGTCATAACATGCATGGAGGTCATTGTAGAAGAACACAGGCTTCCGATTCAATAGAACCAACTTGCATATAGCATACAGTCTATCAGCTGGGGTGTTCGTGTATCTACCGATCACAGTATCAATAGCGAAAGGAGCCACTCCACATCTGAATTTGGCAAAAAGCGCTTCTAAGCTCCCTTGACTACTTTGTAAATAGGGCTCTGTGTCACAGACACTCTTAAATTAGCTTGTTTCCTTCCAATATATGTATTAACTGTAGCCCTGACTCTTCATCTGCCTTTTACTCTGTCATGAGGGACATGATGTCCTTTATTTATTTTACCATGGCCATGATATTAGTTCCATTGAGGAGAAGAGAGAGAGAGAGAGAGTGTGTGTGTGTGTGTGTGTGTGTGTGTGTGTGTGTGTGTGTGTGTGTGTGTGTGTGTGTGTGTGTGTGTGTGTGTGTGTGTGTGTGTGTGTGTGTGTGTGTGTGTGTGTGTGTGTGTGTGTGTGTGTGTGTGTGTGTGTGTGTGTGTGTGTGTGGCCACACAGTATTCACTGACTTGGTATAGAATTAAAGTCTCCTTTAATTCCCCTTTCTCTCTCGTCCTGGTTGCCCCCCTATGATCCTTCGTTCTACCTCGACACCCTCCTCTTTTTCTCCATCACGTCACAATCCACCTAAAACAAGAGCTCGTACAAATAATTGACAATAACACATGTCTGTTCAAATATGTTGGATGTCATGTCAAACATGTTCCTTTTGTTAATCCCTGATAGTCCCCTCTCCTCTCCTCTCCTCTCCACCTGTCTCCTCCTCTCCTTGGTCCCCCCTCCCCCTCAGGGGGGACCTAACCTCACGTCACCAGTCTTTCCACCTCGGAGGAACGCCTGGTATGCATTACTAAAGTAGCCTGGGACCAGACGAATCTGCGAGTGCAAAAAAAAATTGCACTCTGCGATTTGGGTCTGGCACCGCTCCATAGAGAATCCATTTCCTGTTCCAGGAGACGTGGGGAACCAATCAGGGCTCAGTATTCGAATATGGGAGACTGTAATTGGTAGTTGGTTGTAGGTCTAACCAATTGCGTCGAGGGCTATTGTTTTGATCCCGCCCCTTGGGAAGAAAGACGTCCTCATGGAAGCACCAGACTCATATCCACGCAGTGATAATGATATAGTCTAGCTACGCCAGGCTATTACTAAAGACCTGTGTGATCCGGTCTAGGCCACGCCTACTGAAAAAAAATAATAATAATAATCCTTTTTCCTGATTGTCGCGATCCGGTTTTGCGGTGCCTCTTTGTTTTGGTTCACCAATCCCTATTTAAATGGAATAGAATTTCCCCATGGGATAATACAGACGCTAAATAGTCTCCGGAAAGTGCACTCACATTTATATTAAAAAAATAAGCTAAACTACGCCGCATCAAGGATTTTATTAGGACGGACTTATTTTGGGGTGAGACGTCTTTCCGGATTGTGCGATCCGGTCACCTGATGACGCGCATGGTGACGTAGGGCTACTTCCGCTCCCGACCGGATCATAGACCCGAAAAGCTTTGCTTCCCAGGCTAGGGGGGACCAAGCCCCAGAGGGTAAAGTGACGCTTGGTGGTCTCCTGGTGGCCGACTTTGGAAGTGCAGCTGGGGCCCTCCCCTCACCACACAGCATCTCTTTTTATTCCCTCCTCCCCTCCCCCCTCCTTTCTCCCCTTTACTTCCATGTCTGCTCCCCGTTTGACAGCGTTTATTCCCCGTACGCCATGTATATCTGATGTGTTTTGAAGTGCTGTATCTCTCTCCCTCTGTTGCATCATTGGTGCATCATCTTCTCGACAACACAAACATTTTGTGTTGGTGTGCGTGCGTGTGCGCACGTGTGTGTGTGTGTGTGTGTGTGTGTGTGTGTGGGTGTGTGTGTGTGTGTGTGTGGGGGTGCATGAGGCCACTGGTTCCCAGATAATTGCTGGCTTAGTATTCTAACTCCCGCCTAATACGTCATGTCACGACAAGTGGCAGAATGCTCATGAAGCTAGCTGGAAGACCTGAAAGCGGATGCGATATATTTTCTGATACCACTATTCAGTCATGCCTTCATACTGTATGTAAAGCCCCCTCTATGCGTGGCAACCATTTAAATGGTGTGAGACTGTGGTGTTTGCAGTGAGGAGCGCGACTGTCAGGAAGCCAGATGGAAAGATTAAGCTTTCGTTGGTAGAACCTGTAATGGCAACGATCTCAGTGACACTTTTAAACACACACACACACACACACACACACACACGCACACCCTGCAGTCTCTTCTTCTGTTGACAAAACAAAACTAAACAAAAACGGCAGAGCGTCTTGTCAAATCCTCGGTTGTCAGGTGCGAGTTGAGAGACACTGTCCTTGTCCCTCTGCCTTTTAATCATCTTAATGGTCCAGGGTGACATTAAAGAGCGAGGAGCCATCACAGGGCTTTTAGCACGCCACCCTGCCTGTTGACAGACCCCGACAGCTAGCATGCTAACGGCCCCCCCCCCCCACCCCCATGGATCATGTGACACTTTCACAACGCCGGGCCGAGCGCCGCAAGCTGCCTGGTTACAGCAGACACAGGGAGTGTGGCGTCATTCATGCCTCTTCGGTGGCTGCACGCTGGTGATTAATTCAGATTTTACACATTACCAGTGGTGGACAGTAAAAAAGTACATTTACTTGAATACTTGAGTACAATGTTTTGAGTATCTTGTACGTACTTTACTTGAGTATTTGTATTTTTTGGATCACTCCGCTATAAAGACAAATGTTGTACTTTTGACTCCTCTACATTTCCAGGGAGGGAAAAGTGCATTATGAATTTAACACTTCAAAGGTTGTCAAAACAGCAGATCTACATGCTCACAACATGTGATGTATTGTGAGCTTGGTGATCTGCTATTTTTTTATTTTTTTTTACATTGTTCACAACACGTGATGCGACGCGTTGTGACCTTGTAGATTGGCTATTTTTGAAAAGCCGAAGTTTAAAATAGGGTGGTTTAACTGATTCTGAAGCCAATTAACACATTTTGATGTGGTTACCCTGGACCCCACTTTGAGAACCACTGACGTAAAGGAACTCGTTACCCATTTTCAACCATATCTTCATATAATTGGTCCTCACTAATGCTCATTATATGATGTCATATATTCTGTCTACTGTGTCTCAGAGGTGGGCTATGGACAGTTCAGAAACCTGCCGACCAGTGACATCATCGATTGGGATGCCAAGCTAATGGAAACTTCAGCCTTGCTCTTCCTTGAAAGTTTGCACACTGAAATAGAACCCGTTGTATATAATACTTTTGGTCATCTTGTAGATCTGCTATTTTCAGAGTGTGACACGATGTGTGACAAGTTCACATTTATTAAATTGGGTATAACAACACTATTGTTGTCTCACATGTAACCCTGAAAGAGGTCAGGCTTGCACTTTATTTTGGAATGAATATTAATCAGACTTGGATGTCCGTTTTAATAAACCGTACATTAGCGGGTTCCAGAGCAGTTAAATAGTCAGTTAAACACATGTTTCTTTTATATTTTTATGACCAACTACCTCATGCAGATATGGGAGCGCTAAGCTGACCGTGTAATATGTGCATGTTTAAAGCTCACTCGCGCAGAATCGACGTCAGACCGGCTAATGTGTTATACATTCTCCTCCAAAAGCAGAAAATCTCACAATGCGCTTTGATACAGCTGAGT
>NC_139954.1:28403814-28438814 GCF_963454915.1 Gymnoscopelus microlampas
GCATTTAGAACACGTCTCAAGCCTGTGCTGAAGAGAGCATGAATCAGTCTTAAAGGAGGACTGAAGAGGAGCATTATGGGGAAAACATGATTGGATTTTCTGACCTGAGGGAGTCCCAAGGCTGACATTTGGTGTGCTGTGTGCTTACCTGTATCCGAATGTGTGTGTGTGTGTGTGTGTGTGTGTGTGTGTGTGTGTGTGTGTGTGTGTGTGTGTGTGTGTGTGTGTGTGTGTGTGTGTGTGTGTGTGTTTGCAGGGATTTCGGCTGACCAAATTAGTCTCTGCGGTGCACTGAGACTAATTTTGTCTCCGCCGAGACGAAATGACAGAAAAATAGCGTTGCTGTCGGGTGGTATGTCCAAAACCCTTCCCTTTTTTATTCAAAACGTCTTAAAGGCGCTCGGCGCTCAGAGGAGGGATGGCGGGCAGGGAGGCTGAAATGGTCACTGTACGTAATCCTACGGGCTGCGACGGCACCTAGCTGTCAGCAGGGAGTGTTGGGCGGGAGGAGTAGGACGAAGGCTCTAAATTGGGGGGGAAAAGGGGTAAAAAGCAAACGGTTAATAAATAAAATAATATAGTGAAAATAGCCGATCTACAAACTCACAACGCGTTGTGAGCTTGTAGATTTGCTATTTTCACTACTCTTGTGTGACACTCTTGTATGATGAAGTATATAAGACGTGGGGAATTGAAAAAATACGTTTTTCACAATCAATAGATGCAATTTTTGTTAATCTTTAAATCAAAAGTCCCTGAAATTTGATTTTGAACACAAACGTACTGCGTGATGACATAGATAGGCCTTTATGAATATGAATTAATCTTGATTTCATTCACCTGTTTTATTCCCATAGCTCACGTTCCTCCACTCACACCTGATTTTAATTAGGGAGACAATTGGGCTGCTATGTTCTTTATCCAACTCGTTCTTTATCCAAAAGATGACGGCCAGACGGTGCATTACTTGTTTTAAACTCCAACAGTACACTAAAATATGTATCTGAAAACATTGGAGGTGAGAAATAAGCAACGCAGTAAAATTATACATGCTTCACACTGCCCCTCTCTTTCTCCCTCGGGCTGTGAAGACCAACAAATATGTATACAGCTCTCTAGGTAGATGCGATGCGAGAGTGCGGTCTAGCCAAAACCAACTCGGGACTCCTGAATCGCTGCCCTCCACACTTTCCTATCTAGCATCAGGGTCTTGAGCTCTACAGTGTTGTTAGCTAAGCTGTCACATCGCAGTGCATCTACGTAGGTGGTGCGCTTCTTGCCTTTCCTGGCTTTGCCCTGGGTTGGCTCCCATACTGTCAGTTTGCCACTAGTTCCGGGTGCCTGACGCAGTGCCCTGCCAGCCTCATCCATCTCTCTCTGACTTTGTCTGTGACCCGTGGTAGGTCCCCGTAGAGGACCACATTTCCGTCCATGTGACACCTAGTGCCATTCTTGTGTAGACTCCATCCAAGGCCCTTTCCTGTTGTGCTGTGAGGGGCCATGTCATGTTATATTTTTAGTCAATGTCATCTTTAAAGCAGTGGTACTCAAAGTGGGTCCTTGAGGGGGTTCCTGGGGGTCATAACATGTCACATTGCTGCCTATTTTCGAATTATTTTGATAAATCTTGAACATTTGTGAAAATCGTTTTTTATTTTTAATATATTGTTTTTGGACAATTATTAAACATTAATATTCTCTTATTGGGGGCCTTTGTTCAGTTGAGGATCTGCAGCCAAATACAATTTGGGGGTTCTTCGCATCAAAATGTTTGAGAATAACTGCTTTCGAATTATCAACGGGCCTGTAAATGACAATCCAACCATAACAGACCCGGGTGAGTTGAAGTCCAAGCCCCATAACCCCCCCAGCCCCCAGCCTGCAAGCTTATCATTGTGTACACACATGAAATCATATATTGCATCAAAGGATGTTGTCATCGTTTGTTGCTGAATTGGGAACCAGAAATGAGGTTGTGTATTTTTCATCTCATGTGTTTGTGTGTTCTCTAATTGAAGGCCTGTGCGCCACACACACGCACGCACAGTCGCGGACACACACACTCAGAATATCTCTATGCAACAAAAGAAAGTAACCTCACCCGGCATAAATCATGCTTTGTCAACCATGAGCATGGGAAGAAGACGCAGGTCAGGGGGTCAGGTTTTTTAATAGGTAAACACGTTGCCGCACGCATGCGACGCAGAGAGAGAGCGCGGAAGAATGCGAAGTTAAAGATGAAGAGAGAATTATGAAGTTAGTGTGTCAACGGTGAGGAGGTGGAGATAAATGGCCAGGCATTGGGGATCGTTAAGGCGGGAGGAGGATGCTGGGAGGGCCGTGTTTGTTTCAAAGCACTGTCACGTCTTAATGGGGATTAACTGTTTACACCCTGGGTCTCTTTCTCTCTCTCTCTCTCTCTCTCTCTCTCTCTCTCTCTCTCTCTCTCTGTCTCTCTCTCTCTTGCTCTCTCAGTCTCGTTCTCTCCCTCAATTCCCTGGCTGAATTTTGTGCTTGCCTCAGCATACAGTGTTGGGGGGAGAGAGAGAGAGAGAGAGAGAGAGAGAGAGAGAGAGAGAGAGAGAGAGAGAGAGAGAGAGAGAGAGAGAGAGAGAGAGAGAGAGAGAGAGAGAGAGAGAGAGAGAGAGAGAGAGAGAGAGAGAGAGAGAGAGAGAGAGAGAGAGAGAGAGAGAGAGAGAGAGAGAGAGAGAGAGAGAGAGAGAGAGAGATCTAAGTGTACATCGAGATGGGGTAAGATGTGAAGACAGCCGAACAGAATGAGAGAAATAGTCCAAACCAGAGAAAGACAAAAAGCCAAAGAGAAAGTGATGACAACAGACAGGAAATTAGAGATAGAGAGAGAGAGAGCGAGAGAGAGCAAGAGTGAGAGATAGTTTAATCTGCTGAGTGGATAGAGGAGACCTGATGAATTAATAATCAGCCCATACCTTGTAAAACTGGAGTCAAATTACAACCCTCCAGCATTAAATATGTAATCATTCAGTATACAGCCAATAAGCAATTACCATTCTCACCTTGGCTGTATATGAAATACCCCAGAGAATACAACACAGTGTCATTGTCACAGCTTTGTCAAAGTGCTTCATGTTATAGAGTACAGTACAATAACAAAGACAAAATGGTGATCAGTAATAATGACAATAACTACTTAAGACATATTTTATTATTTTATTTTTCTTTCAGATTTGTTTTGGCTTTTCTGCCTTTTATTGATGGTATATAGTATATAGATAGGAAATGTGGAGAGAGAGACGGGGAGTGAGGAGGAGTGAGCAGGAAAGGTCGTCAGGCTCGGGACTCGAATCCGCGACACACTGTCAGGCGGCATGCAAGGCCAGCAGTCCGGGCTCAGCCCTATGTTATTCTTTGGCTATTGAAAATAGCCGATCTAAGCTTGCATATTCATTGTTTGAAAATGCTTCCCTGTAATGAAGCCCAACATAGGGATGCCAGGGTGGTTAACCTTAAAACCTAGGGCAGTGGTACTCAAAGTGGGGTCTGGGGACCCCCAGGGGTCCTTGAGGCAGCCAAATTTGCAAATAATATTTAAAATAATTGGACTATTTTAGCCCTATACACATGTTCATCAGCTTTTTTTTTTAAATGCTGGAATATATTTGAAACATTTAACAACAACAACTTTTGTATGGGGGTTCCATGGCACAAAACATTTTCTGATGGGGCTATGTGGCCAAAAACATTCATTTCGGTGTAGAGAAAGGAGACGGCTAACGATTCTTCTGGAGGATCCCAGTCAAAGTATATTGTCTTTATCTCTTACATACAGACATACAGTAACACTACATACACCCATACTATACCATACTATACCATACCATACTATACTGTGCAGTGTGCTGCTGTAATGTTTGTGATTGGTCCATTAATCATGTGTACTGTAAACAACCTTGATTCAGACACACTGCTAAGCTGAGAGCAAATGTATGTCCCCATAACTCACAGCCAAGCAGTACTGCAACACATGCACACGCACGCACGCACGCACACACGCACGCACGCACGCACTATCACACTATCACACAATCACTATCCTTATGGGGATGTCAAAAGCAATTTTGGATTAACCCCTTGAACCCCAGCGTCCATATTCTGGGGAGGAACATTAGCCAAAAAAGAATGGCAGATCTACAAGCTTGCACAAGCTTGTACGATTGGCTATTTCTGGTGAAGAGATTTGCTGTAGACGGGAAGAATGGTCCAAGTACAGAGCCAACTCAGGTCCAGTTCATTAAGTCTAGAGGGTTAAAGTAACTTAGATGTTTACTGTACTGGCTCAACATAACCACATGAACCCTAGTGTCACTATTCTAGGCATGTCATAATGGGTGAGCATGAGTGAATAGGCCAACATTCTGCCAAAACATAGCCGACCTACAAGCTCAAAATCCGTTGGGATGTGTGCTTCTAGATCGGCTATTTTCGGCGAAGAAATTTGGTTAGGTATAGGGTTGGGGTCTACCTAACCCTAACCCCTTTGTATACTGAATCTAACCTAATGTTCTCAGCAATACAAAGACCCCTTCCCTCACAGGGACCACAAAAATGTCCCCTCAAGGTCAACTTTGATTGTTATCACTATCCTCATGAGGATTTTGTTAACACACACGCACGCATGCACGCACACAGACACGCACACACACACACACACACACACACACACACACACACACACACACACACACACACACACACACACACACACACACACACACACACACACACACACACACACACACACACACACACACAGAGTATATAAATACACTTTCTCTTGTTCACACACACTATTTTCTCTCACTAACATACGGAAAGACAGGACTACACACAGACACACAACGCACCCTCCTCCTAACACGGGCTAATGATGTCAACCCGTGGTCCCCAGGGGCCACAGATAAAGATAAGCCCCTTCATGTCTTCATCTGACATGGCTAATGTCCTGATAAATGCCAGCTGGTAATTAGAAAGGCATGTCTCCATTGTCCACCAGCTTCCCCTGGTAAACAACATGAGAGAGAGAGAGAGAGAGAGAGAGAGAGAGAGAGAGAGGCCGGCAGAGAGAGAGACACAGAGAGGCCGGCAGAGAGAGAGACACAGAGAGGCCGGCAGAGAGAGAGAGACAGAGAGGCCGGCAGAGAGAGAGACTGAGAGAGAGACAGAGAGGCCGGCAGAGAGAGAGAGAGACAGAGAGGCCGGCAGAGAGCGAGAGCAAATGAGGAGACAGAAAGAGACTGATGGAGAGAAAGGAAAAAAGACAGTAAAGAGGGAGAGATGCTTTAAGTGATGAAAAGATAGATAGGTCCACCTGAAAATAAGAAATGTAGTGTGTGTGTGTTTGTGTGGGTGCTTTGTGTCGACTAGTGTAACAGATTGACGGATGGGGGCCACAGAAGGAGAAAGGGAGTGGAGGGTGAAAGGGGGCGGTGTAGAGGGCAGATCTATCACTCTAATGGGTCGGGCCTCCGTCATCCCTCCTCTGCAGGAGGACAGATCGGCCCGCTGACCCGCTAGCCGTTAGCGTTAGCGGCCGATGACGGATGGGCCACGGGGACGAATGGCTGACAGGAGCACTGGCGCTAATTTAGCCCCAACGGGCCGACACCGGATCAGTGGACCCGTAGAGGACAGCGCTGGCTGCGGGAGTCACTCCGTCACAGCTGCCCCGCTGTGTTAAGACCTCATTTATAGTCTGTAGTACACCGGTTTGGCCAGGGTTGGCAACCGTCTGTTGAAATACGGCATAGGCTCTATGCACAGCAACCATATTGGAAAGAAATTGAGCCTCCTCCTTACTTCATTCACAGGTGTTAACAATGATTCCAATGAAGGCTCTGTTCCATTTAGTGTAGCACAGTGGATCTCAATCTTTTTTTAATTTCAAGGACCCCCATAACTCTGAGTGGTGTACAAATGGAACATTTGTATACACTTTCAGAGTTACACACCCGTAAGGGTCCATTTGGAACCCCCTCAAGGAACCATAAGGGTCCCTCCCCCACCCCCCCACACTTTGAGACCCACTGGTGTAGCGTAGAGTGTTTCCAGTGAGCCAACATGAACACTTTTTGCACCCTTGTTTGACCGGAATGGAACACAGCCTTAATTAGCATCATTAGTAACACTGAAGTAAGGAAGAGGCCCAATTTCTTGCATGGAGCCTATTATCCCTTATTTGGAAACTAAACGACAGGACCCTTATTGAACCGTTTTGAACATGTTTTGAACATTTCCACCTATAGTGTGATGCCCAAAACAGGGTTCAAGTGGTTTAAATGACTGCTGTTAGTGCTGACATAATCTACAGTTCATCAGAGGTGTGTGTCGGATGGGGAAGGGCTGCGTAACGGGATGTGTGCGAGACTTGTTGGGACCCAGGTGTTGACTTAATGAGATTACACAGCTGCTCATTGGCGGGGTCTCTGTGAAGGGGCTCGTTGTGTTAAGTGAGAAGTCATCTGAGGAATGCTAATAGACTGATCATCCTGCTCACAACACACCTGACCTCACATTTCATTTCATCTCATATTCATCACTTGCACTGGTGGAAGAAGTACTCAGATGTACTGTATTAGTTAAAGTCATGCTCTAATTACATTTTATTTTTACTGAAGTATTCATACAGTATATCGTATGAGTATTCCTACATTGTGGTATTACTACGTACTTGTATTAAGTTGCACCGTAACTTTTGTAATTTTTTTCTTTTTTTCATTTGAACAAACGCTTTTTTTGGGGTTGGGTTTAGTTATTTTTCACAATAACCATTTCTACATAAATTCATTTTTGACAACTTTTCTAAACACTATTTTCAGTGTCTGCTCCAACACTTGTGCCAAAATGATGTATTTATTTATAATATATATATTTTTTGTTAATACATACCATTTCTGACAACGTTATTGTTTCTTTCCAGAATGTCCGCTAGGCCACTGCAGCATTCGTTTTGCAGCGGTACTTCCGTGGTTTTGTTTCAAGCTGAGTTCTGGGAATTGCAGTTCCAACTGACCATAGACAGACCATAAACAGACCATAATGACAATGACCATAAACAGACCATAATGACAATTACCACAGACAATGTCATCGGTATAGGCACATTTTCAAACCATCCACAGTCCACCTCTGAGACACACAGCATGTAGACAGAAATTACATCATCACATAGCATTAGTGAGGGCTCATATGGGAGGATAAAAAAGGCACAGTGTTCGTTTAACTTTAACGCCAAAATGGCCACTGTCAAAATGGTCCACCCAATACGAGTGATTTTATAGTTGGGAAACATACTTGTTAGAGACTGTAAGACATGAGTCTTCGACAGGGGGTCTGGGACCCGGATCCTCAGAGCTACAGGGGGGCCGACAAATCTTTGTGTGATAGCAACGTTTTAAAATGCCTTTCCCATGTGATGACTCTCTTTTCAAAATAGTTTAATCAAAATGGTTTATTTTTGTTTAATCAATGACATTGATTTGTTTGACACTGGGAGTTAAGGTTAGGAATACTGTACGTTTAGGGTTAGGCATAGTTTTACTGTGGTTAGGTTTAGGAATAAGGTTAGGCTCAGGCATAGTTTGAGGTTATGTTTAGGAATGTGGTTAGGTTTAGGCATAGTTCTACTGAGGTTATGTTTAGGAATATGGTTAGGTTTAGGCATAGTTTTACTAAGTTTATGTTTAGGAATAATCATGGTTAGGTTTAGGCATAGTTTAACTGAGGTTATGTTTAGGAATAATTATGGTTGGGTTTAGGCATAGTTTTACTAAGGTTATGTTTAGGAATACCTGGATACGCCGGATTTTACCTGAGTGTGTTTTCGGGTGAACTTTCTTGTAGCAGTTACAGACCTGTAAGTGTCCTTTTGGACCTCCTGGTGGGTGCCAGACCAGACATTGAAAAACATTGAGCTAAATGGTCAGTTTTAGGCATGCATGTGTATAATGTCACACCAGAGCTGTGGTCAGCCTTATATAAAGGTGTGCATGGTGTTTACATGGCACACTTGTGTTGTAGGTAGAGCGAAAGGGACACATTCAGACAGATAGACAGAAAGAAAGACATGCTGCGCATGTCCTAGTCTGACTCTGAAGACGTTATGCAAGCTAGCAGTTACTCAGTACGGTCTGGAAGAGTCTGGACTCCCACACAACATCAGATGGGAACTAGCAGCCATAACTACCAACAGCAACAGGAAAACGAAATAGATGACAATGCAGAGAACATGTTTGGGACAAATGGAACAATTATTACAAAGGTGGAGACCTTTTATGTTTTTGTGGACTGCTGGACCATGATCATCATCAAATTATAGTGCCTCAAAATTTGTTTAGAAATTTTATTTTATATTTGAAGTCAAGGGACTCTGTTTGGGCTGAAACCTTCCCCAAACTCGGAGCCATAGGCCATTATGTCGAGGCTCAAAGTCTCTTTATTTGTACAGAAGAGTACAATTATTTTGTTCTGGCAGTTGTCATAGATGACAGACTGGCCAAGATGGAGTCTCAGATCCACATCGGAGCTATACCATTTCATTTCCATGTGGATCTTGAGATCCACATGATTTGACTTTTTCATGTGGACCTGTAAAGCCCTTTGATACTGAGGCAGAGGCTAATGGCTATATGTGCACATATTGTGTATGGCATATGCAGAGCCGGATTAAGACCGTTTAGACTCCAGGGCTTTGATCAGACTCAAGGTCCCCCAGAAGACATACAGTATGATGATGTTTCAGCACCATAGACAGCGCCTTTACTTTATAGACAGTCCATCTGCATAGGTCATTGTTTCCCTAGTCTCGCGTAGCCAGACAACTATTCAACAATCTCCGAATGCTATATAGAGTCTGGAACTACACCTCCCGAAATCCGAGAGAGGAAACTGGTACTTCCATTCACGAAAATATATTTAAAAATATCTTTACATTTATTCTTTTTGTTTCCATTTCTGCTAAGCAGCAAGCTAAATATACTTAGATGATTTGTATTAATATTAGGATAAATAGAGCACCGAAGTCTGACGTAATTTACACATCCTAGGTTTGTCTACCTGGTTTGCGGTTTTCCACCCCCATTCTGAATCCCCATAGACGTATTTAATATCGCGTCAAATAAGAACTGTGTTCCAAAAATAAACAAATTACCCTGGCGGTTTTACTCATATGGATTTGAAGCATCAACTGACGGTGAGAAAACGCTAATGTTACTTCCGCCGAATTAGTTACATTTTCGCCAGAAACAGACTGTATCAAATATAAGTGACTGACTATCATAAACGATACAGAACCTCCTACCTGACAATATCGCCGAGACAGTTCGTTTATTTTCGGACCACAATTCTTATGAGACGATTCTATGATGACCCAATGTTATTCTCCATAGCGAAATTACTTTACGAACCTGGGGATGAACGAGTGACGTCAGGACTTCGGTGCTCTATTTGCGCAACTTTAAAGACGAAACGGAAGTGGGGAGGAGGCTTCACATCCGGTTTATATTTTAATCATGATCAGAGCTTCTGAGTCCCAGAGTCCCCTTTGAAATTGCACTATAAAGCAAGTGTGGGGCCGCCAAAAACATTTAATGTGAGAATCAGTGGTCTACCATAACCACCTAGTCTCAAAGAGTCTATAAAAGAGAAAGTGAATGGTGTTCGAATCGGGCTCAAACCATGCCCCAATATGGAGGCATACGTCATAGATAAGTCATAGACATCTGGTGTTATTGACCAGTTGTGGACAGTAACTAGTAAGATCTGTACTTTACTTCAGTATTTGTATTTTTTGATACTAGTGACTTTAAATCCGCTACATTTCAAAGACTGCACTTTTGACTCCACTACATTTCTAGGAAGGGAAAAATTACCTTATGAATGAACCACTTTAAGGCCTATTTCAAATATAGTGAAGATGGCGGATCTACAAGCTCACATCCGATGCGAGGAGAGCTTATAGATCTGCTAGTTTCACTCACTGTATGAGAGTGAATCTTTGATTTTTTGGGGGGAAATGTCTCGATTTCAATAGAGCAATGCTTTCATATTAAAAAGAAAATGTACTTTGTAATTTGTACTTTTAAATACTTATTTTTAAAAGCATGTACTTTTGAATGCTTGGATATTTTTTATTGGACATTCATGTACAAATTTAGCAGAAAAACTTGCACTTGTAGTTGAGTAATATTTAACCAGGAGTAACTGTACTCAAGTACTGGGGTTGAGTACTTCATGAAGCCACACCGTTAGACCCATGTCTCGTTTCATCTATCAAAAAAAACATGTCAAGTAAAAAATCTATTACTTATTAATTAGGCTCCCGGGGTCAGAGAAAGCGAGCTTTGCGTTGACATGCACTAGTGGCAGAAATTCTAAAGCCAAATGTATGCACCGTCGCATGGTGGTGTCGCACGTCGAAAATAGCCGACCTACGAGCTGAGCGTCCCATCGGCGACAGCATGGAAGACCAGCAGGCGGTCTTCCAGAGACACCTTGAGATGGAGCGCTAGGTATACATCAATCCACAAGGCCTAACAAATTGACAGACGAACAAACAAAAGGCACGTGGCAGGCTCGACAGGAGCAAACAATCAGCTTTTGTTGCGGCATGGCGCTCACAAGGAGAGCCGGGATTGATTTCGGGAAGGTGGCGTGTGATGGTTCCGCGCGACCTTTCCTCTCCACTTCTCTGCTGATGATAAACGTTGTCGTCAGGCCCGACCTCCCGACCCCGCCGACAGCTAGACAGCCTGATTACACTGGAGAAGACACGCACACACACACACACACACACACACACACACACACACACACACACACACACACACACACACACACACACACACACACACACACAGACACACACGCGTTTGTGATACTATACTTGTGAGGACAAAAACAATTATGTTAATGTTATTTTTACCATTGTTTTACCATTTTAAGACCCTAACCCCTAAACCTAAACTCTATACTATACACCTAACCCAAATCCCCAACCCCCAGTTTTCCAAATCCCCAATGTTTTTAAACCTTAACCATTTCTTCTTGTGAGAACCAGGAGAATTGTCCTCACCATGTCCATTTCTCAAATTGTACCATACACCATACTTGTGGGGACATTTGCCCTCACACATGTAGTAACAAGTAATAGACGCACGCACGCACGCACGCACGCACGCACGCACGCACGCACGCACGCACGCACGCACGCACGCACGCACGCACGCACGCGCGCACACCACTCTCTCGGAGGATAAAACCTTTGGGGAAATGAGAGAGTTGGGTCACTGTCTCATCCTGTGGTCCTCATCCCTCGGCTCGTTGATCATGGATTGATGTGATATAATAACACACACAAACACACACACACACACACACACACACACACGCGCACAAACACACATGCGCGCGTGTGCGCAAACACACACACACACACACACACACACACACACACACACACACACACACACACACACACACACACACACAGGGGACAAAGGCAATTTGCTACTCTCCCCAAATGACTTTGAAACAATGGCTTTTCCTCCTCGGGGGAAATCCAGTGAGGGTAAAGCTATAGGAATGATGTTGTCCTATGATTTATGTCCAATATCTGACTCTGACAAACACACAGGCATCCAATTAAAGGACAGCACAGATGTCCACAATGAACCCCAATGTCAAACACGCTTTATGTCTAGAATTTCATTGACTGTAAAGTGAAGGCAGTGTTTCAGTGTAAAGCTGTTAGTACAGTATTTGACAGGTCTGAGTTGTGTGTTAAAGCCATGATTCTCAACCAGTGGTGGACAGTAATAAGTACCACGCACATTCATAGACATCTCTTGGCTACCCCTCACGGTGCACCCTGACTGTTGAGCTGCAGTGAACCATATTTAGCCAATGGATACATTATTTGACTTGGCTATTGTTCACAATTGCATCCAATAAATAGAAAAAAAAACATTTACTTGAGTTGATTTGTTAACAGTACAGGTTGTTAGAGAGAGAGAGAGAGAGAGAGAGAGATTTCTAAACAATTTCCCATGGGGTGGAGGAGCTGATTGGAGTAAACCAGTGGTTCAGTAGTTCATGGTGTAAAAGAAATAGGACGTCTGTATTAGTAGAGATTATTTAAATGGACTCTTTCTTTGATGTCCCATCTCTCCATCATTCTCTTTTCGTCCGAATTCCCTCACTTCTTCTCGTCTCTTGTTTTCCTCCCTCAGTTCCATCTCTCCAACTCCTCCTCCCGCCCTCGTCCTTTCTCCGACCTCGTCTCACTCTCTTCCGCTTTCCCTATCTCTCTCTCTCTCTCTCTCTCTCTCTCATTATTCTCTGATACATAGAACACAAACCAGTGGTTTTCCACGTGGGGGCTGCAGCCTCCCCTGGGGGCATTTACCCAATGTCCATACATTTACCGCATGTATGTATTATTTTGTAAACAATGATGCATATAAATATCATGAACTGGTCCGCATTGATCTACTATTGGCATCTTTTGTTTAATGGAAGGGTTATTGTTGTTCGGGTGATGGGAGAGAGGGAGGGATGCAGTAATGATAGTCTTGACCTCAGTGGTCCCAGTATTTATGAATTCTACTCAGTTCAGTTCAGACTCAGCAGAAAACACTGTCTGCAAACGTTGGCTGCTTATTTATAACTGAATCTTGTGCTTTTGTTTGTTTTTGTTTTTTTGTTTACATAAAACATAATGATAGATGGGAGATAAGCAGTACCAATACTGTGTCTTTTACACTGTTTATTTCCTGTGAAAGCTTGAGTGTAACACCACTAAACAATACACTGTGTGGAACAGAAACAAACACACACACCGGGTGCACATTCCCCGTTAGGTGCACATTCAGAAAGAGACACAGACAGTAAACACTATAACTTGTGCTGTGCGTGCGCGTACGCGCGTGCGTGCGTGCGCGCGCGTGCGTGTGTGCGTGCGTGTGTGTGTGTGCGTGTGTGTGTGTGTGTGTGTGTGTATGTGTGTTTGTGTTCTGTGTGTGTAGAGGTGAGGAGATAATTTAGCACTGAGGTAGAAACGGTCTGTCTAGTGGAGGTATAAAGAAGACAGGATTCGTTGAATTATTGAAAACGGGAGGCATTTTAAAGAACAGAACAGCCTCTGTAGATAAATGTCACCTTATATGCCACATGGGGTTTATCACACAGCGCTTCACGTGCATCCTGACGGACGTGTGCACAGGCATACACATTCACACACACACCAACTCAAACGAAACACAAACTGCACCTGCATATCGTCGCTATCGGACATAAACCTTGTATCTCCACATTATATTTAATACTTCAGTGTATGACAGTGTAGTGCAAAAGCAGCCAAAAATACCTGAACTAAAAGCATACCAGAGCTTGTGGATCTGCTACTGTAGTTTTGAAATGTTGGAAAATGTTCACCCACAAATAACTACTGAACATTGGACTCCACGGGTTATATTTTCCCCATTTCAAGTAATGGTTTAAATATACAAGTTTTCCACCTGACAGTCAGCAATGATTATGTATACAACAAAAAAATGCACTTACTGTACTGTATATAACATTCTCACACACACACACACACACACACACACACACACACACACACACACACACACACACACACACACACACAGACATCAGCATAGATATAAGCTGCGTCAGTAATTGATTGTCCATTATGCACTCAGGTCTAGATGACTCTGTTGTTCCAATCAAAAGGTTGGATAATTAAGTTCATTCATCCAGGGAAAATGGCTAGACGCGGTCGTAGCCCCCGTTCCTCCACAAGATCCCCTCATTACAGCTCTATAGCCCTTTGTTATCGTCGATGCAGGGCATAAACCTTGTATGTCCAAAACGGTTACTTTTCAGGAAATGGAAAAAGGAACCTGTGTTCCAAAGGATCAAATGTAGTTATAATTTATGTCACAAGCTCTTCTTAATATTTTTAATTGGTTAAATGTGTATAAAAACCCACAGACACAGTTAGCCACTTAAACTTTCACTCCAAACTAAAATAGCAGATCTACACGGTCACAACGCGTCTCATCGCAAAGCTTTGTGAGCTTGTACATCGACCAAATTTGACACTTTTGTGTGGCACCGTAGTATGATGAAGTATGTCATTCATTTACAACAAAAAGAAAAAAAAAAGAAAACGTTGAAATATGGAGATACAAGGTTTCTGCCCGACAGCGACGTTATGTTAGCTCACTGGAAAGGCTAACAGGTTGAGCACTTCCTATTACGTTACAATCAACAGAAAATGCTTCAACACTCTGTGCTCAAGTTGAAGTCAAACTTTATTTGCACAGTGTTGGAATAATCCAATGTTTTTCCATGGGAAATGCTCACATAGAAGCATACAAAATATACAAACGGCGCGTACATTTTTTCCACAGATGACAGAACGCATAACATATGCAAAAAGT
Organism: Gymnoscopelus microlampas; assembly: GCF_963454915.1. Lineage (NCBI taxonomy): Eukaryota > Metazoa > Chordata > Actinopteri > Myctophiformes > Myctophidae > Gymnoscopelus > Gymnoscopelus microlampas. The sequence goes on from NC_139954.1 coordinate 28,418,298, forward strand.
GACTTACAAAACCCTGGCGTGGGTCAGTGCTTCTGACAAACATGGGTTGATGCACTGCGCTCCGAGACCTTACGTGCTGTTAGTTCAAATGAAATGGCATCGAGCTCAGCCATATGTATTATGTCTGACTCAAATCAAACTTTATTTGCCTGACATAATCCACACTCAGGGGGAAAGTCAAGTGTACTGCACAGGAAATGCATACACTTGCAACTGTTTTTTTTTTTTTACACAAATATAAGAGCACTTTTCTGCAATTGTAGAGGTTACTGGGCAAGGGATGCTGGACGATAGACAGACAGACAGACAGACAGACAGAACCAAAACACCAAACGCTCACCAAAATCTCTTTGCCAGAAATAGCCAATCTACAAGCTCATGGTTTATTGTGAGCTTGTAGATCTGCTATTTTTGCTCTGTGTTCCCTATCTCCCAGAATAGGGACGCTACGCTAGGGTTCATGTGGTTAACCTCCATTAATATGCATAATTGCTACATAGTTTGCACGTATCCTTCAGAATGTATTCTGTATAGCACATTGAGACTTTGCCCCGCCTATGAAATGTGCTGCGCAAATAAAGTTTGACTTGACTTGACTAGAGGCTGAGAAAGAAAACACGTCTCTGCATAATTGTGGAGAGAATGTAGATCGTCTAGCATTCCCAGCAACAGGAACACCAATTAGAAATGGGGTCAACGGTATATTGAAATGTTTCCTGGCATTGAGGCGTTCCGGGACAGCTACAGCATGCCACTCAGAACGCTCCAAGAAGTCTGTTCCCTGGACCGCTAACACAGTAAAAATCCTCAGTGTTCATTTCAAGTTGCAGTTCCAGAACTTGTTTCAACATATAAAATGCAATTGTAACCAATCAGTATGGTAGAGTGCGTAATACAATATTAACCAGCACATCTGCAGTGGTTGGAGGTGGTCTCCCTATACTCTTCTAGACCCTGTAGTCAGGTAGGGCACCTTTTAGTTGAGTAGTAGTAGCCCTACCTGAAGCTAATAAGCCTAATACTTCCCGTGGCTGGGCCTTCCCACAGAGGAAGACTCGGGTTTGAATCCGAATGTTAAAGTTGCAATTACCTCTCTCCGTTGGGAGAGGACAGAAAAGAAGACAGCCCCGCTTGAAGCTCATCAGCGCCAAAATATCTCCCCCTGGCCATGCAGGGATTCCCTTTTAAATGAGCGCTAGGTATGTAGACGTTTGGTGTCTCATACGGGAGACCCTGGGTTCGAATCCTAGGTAAAAAATTTAACCAAATGGACCCGTAAGGGCACATTTGTACACACTCAGAGTACATTTGTACACTCAGAGTTAAAAGCGTTTAAATTACTACTGAGGAGTTGTACTGTGTATACAGAGAAGTCAAACAATGACTCTTGGTGGTAAATATCACTCAAACTTGTGGCTGCGTTGGTGGCAGAACACGATTTCATCTTCTAGTGTCTGTGTGGCCTCATACCGTCTCTATTATCATACAGATAATGGAATGCAGCTTTTTTTCCCCTGTTCATCCAATGTAGAGAAAAACGAATAGAAAACAAAGATGTTGTTTTCACTTGAGATGAGATGTGGGTCACGTCTGACTCAACCCTCTCCAGAAACCTCATCACAACCGAAGAAATCGGCACAAAGGCACCACAGACCAGACCTCTCAGACGAGAGGGTATTTCAGATTTTTTTTGTGTTAATTGTGTCTGGAAATATGACTACTTGACTGAAATACCCGAATACTGCACACAGCAGGGGGGGAGGAGGTTAGGATGGAGATGAGGGGTGGATGGGGAGTTGGGGAGGTTAGAGGGGAGTGCGGGTGTACCACCTAATTCTCTCTCTCCCTTTCATCTTTCTCTCTCCTTATATCCCCACCCCTGCCTTGTTTGGGTTAATCTGCACAGGACACCCACTGGTTCTGGTGTGTGTGTGTGTGTGTGTGTGTGTGTGTGTGTGTGGGGGGGGCATTTGGGTTGGAGAGACCCCGCTAGGGCCCCATGTCGACCGGAGCACGAACACACACACACACACACACACACACACAAACACGCGCACCACCAACCCCCGTAGCCTTGCTGCCCTTGGAAGACGGATCCCCGCTCGCTTCCCAAGTGGTCCCAAAAATACGTCCCCCCAGCGCGCTTCCTGCGCATAATTGTCCCCAGCTGTACGGTTTGGGGATAAATAGGGCCGTGGGGACCGGAGGATTTGTAACTTTGGGGTGAGAGTGAGAAGGGGGAGGGGGGAAATTGGTAGCAGGCTGCAGAAATTAGCATTCTTTTGGCTTAAGAGGACATTAAAGATTAAACCGATGTGAAGTCCCCTAAGTGTCGGGGGGTCCGGTCAAGGGGTTGGGGGGCGGGGGATAGAGAGGTGTGGAGGACAGAGGAGGGTGAGGGTAAGACAGAGAGCAGAGAGCTTCAGAGAGCTTCTGGAGGTCTTTGTTTGGGTTTGAGACAGCTGGGTGCGCTGGAATACCTCCTGCAGAGAGAGATGGTGGGTGTATGGATAATTGATGCTTGTTTAGATGGCTCTGTCTGCTCGCCTGGCTTCCTCTCATCAGCTTTCATGTCTCTGTTTCACACACACACACACACACACACACACACACACACACACACACACACACACACACACACACACGTGCGCGCACACCAAACACAAGCCTCATACACAAATGCAAACACATGAATGCTTAGTGAAGGGAAAATACTGAAAGGCATTGAATGACATCTAGAAATACAATAGCATGCGCTCATGCATTCACACGTATACTCACACACACCCATGCTACGGTGAATACACACACGCACGCACCTACACGCACACATATGAACACCAGTTGATCTTTTGAATGAGCTTGTTGTGTCTTTACTGTGTTAGCTGTAATTGCAGCAATGCAACCATAATACATTATTTTATAATGTCACCCTGACTGTAAACACACTATGTAGTATATAAACATCTCCATGCACTTTTCTGTTAGTGAAAAACTCATCTAACATGGAGCACGTCTGCTCTAAACATCCTCCCCAGAGTTAAATGAGTTAGGCTTTGGTCAGAGTGCAGGCAAATCCGATTTGTTCCTCATATCTGATCTTTAGGACTGACTGTCCACACTTTTATTTGCAAGTGATCATATTTGTTCATTCAGACATCGTCGGCCCATCTGCTTTTGTTGCTGGTACCAACAACACAGGCGTGAGTTAACTTATACTGTGTTGTACGCCAGTGTCGCTCGCCGAAAATACCTGATCTACAAGCTCACAACACGATTTGTTGTGATCGGCTATTTCCGGCAAGCAATGCCATCGTAGCACGAAGTATAAATCAACCACATCTTTAGAAACAGGAGTGTGGTTTCCATATTTTCTCTGTTTATTTTTTGGCTGTTCAGACTTGATAAACCCAATCTGATTCCAATCTGAATGGGCCAAAAGTCTGATTTGGGGTCTCAGTGTGAACATAGCCTTACAGTACATGTCTACTGTACAAACAGACGTAGGCTTTGTATCCTCCGTAATCATGCAGTCACTTCAGGAAGTGTGCAGGTGAACCCATACTCTACTCTCCACACACACACACACACACACACACACACACACACACACACACACACACACACACACACACACACACACACACACACACACACACACACACACACACACACACACACACACACACACACACACACACACACACACACACCCACACACACACACACACACACACACACACACAGGAGATCAGACTACCACACCCTGCATGAGATCAATTACGGGGTCATGCATCGGTGATTGCCGCTCCGCCCAATCAACACCAGGATTACCTACGCATAATCCTTCGGTGTTGAAGTGGCGACAGGCCCAGGCTCCTCCCAGCAGGGGAGGGATATGGAAGCGACCCCAGGCCGGCACGCTGCCTGGCTGACAGCCAGGTGTCTGGAAGGTGTCTGCTCCCTGCTGAGAGCACCGGGACGCTCCCTCATCGATATTGATGAGCAACTCCAAATTAGTGTGCCTCCACAGAGCAGAGGATGTGTGTGTGTGTGTGTGTGTGTGTGTGTGTGTGTGTGTGTGTGTGTGTGTGTGTGTGTGTGTGTGTGTGTGTGTGTGTGTGTGTGTGTGTGTGTGTGTGTGTGTGTGTGTGTGTGTGTGTGTGTGTGTGTGTGTGTGTATGCGAGAATGTCGGGGCAGCATTTGTGAGATGCGTGTCTTTGTGTGCGCGCATGTGTGTGTGTGTGTGCGCGCTTGAGTTGAGTGCGTGTACTCCATCCTTGCCAGCCACACACATCAGATACGGGGAAGCATGCATTTGTTTTGTTTAGCCCCTGAGGCTGCCTGGGTTTCTGTGGTTTGTCCACAGAGTTGATGGTTCTGGTGATAAACACGTCCCAGCCAGGCTGCTGATGCATCACTTCCACTGCAGCTCCAAACACTCAGCACACATCAGGAGCCAGTTTGAATGGTTCTTAAGGTGCATCAACAACACGTCATGCTATAAAATGCACCGGGGCAAAAAAATAATCTGACCTTGCCTTGAGTCTGATTTAGAACAGGATGGCATTTTGCGTCTAGGATAGTGGTTTTCAAAGAGGGGGACGTGATGCCAGGGTTGGTGGGGGGGGTGGTGGGTTGGGGCATTGGCTCACGGGGGTCAATTGGGAAAGAGAAGAAAAAGAAAAAAGACAACGGTATATACTGTATATATCGTTGTTGTGTTCATTTTGAGGATTCAAAATAGCCGATCTGCAAGCTCAAAACGCTTCCCATCGCATCGCGTTTTGAGCTTTTTTTGCTACTTTTGTGTGACACTCATTCATTTATGGGAAACAAAACATAAAAGTTAAAATATGGAGATAAGAGGTTTCTGCCCGACAGCAACGCCAAATTTTCGTTCACTTTTTGTTTACAAAGCCATTTCCCAACAGGGGGGACCGCAGCCAGAGGCTACAGCTATTTATGGGGGTCCATGTCATGGAAAAGTTTGGGATCCCTTCGTCTAGGAGCACAACCATGCTGTTTCCAATTGTCTGCGTTTAAAACGATTTTCACTTTCCCCCGCGCTGCAGTGTGTCACATTAAACGCTCAGCGTAACAGTTCTCCCAAGTTTTGTTTTTCATTATATAAGTGCACAAATAGTTGCTCTTGAGTTTTCGCAGATGTTTGTACGAAATCACTTTTTATTTCGGCGGTGAGCATTTTAAGAACTGCAGGACTGTTGTCAAAGCTATGATAAACAGTGTGATTCAATAGTGAGGAATGGCTGCATGTGTTTTTTTATTATATGGTTGATTGTGCACAGAAAGCACACATGAGGCTAAACACGCAGGTGTTGAGTTAAAATGACCAGACCTCACTCTAAAATGTTTATACAATATTATGAATTGACGTGGTAAAAGTCCTGCGCTGGTTCAGGTTTCTTCCAAAAGGGTGCAATCGCGATGCGATGGGCTGTGAGCTTGATCGGCTTTTTCTGCTATTTTGAAGAATTTAAAATATCTAAAACCTTGGAAAACTTTTCAGGTATTTTTGGTGAAGACAGGAAAAAGTGGTCCAAGCAGATCCGGTTGACTAAGTCTAGAGGGTTTAAGTGGTTAATGAGTCTAACCAAAAGCACCCACCGGCCATAAGAAAGAATAACCAGAGCTATGGGCCTCCCCCCGGACCAGTGGCAGTGGCTCAGGAGGTAGAGCGGCCACTTGGGGAATCAGAACGTTCCCGGTTCGATCCCAGGCTCCCCCTGTGTTACTGTCGAAGCGTCCTTGAGCAAGACACGATACCGATGAGCAGGTTGGTGCCTTGCATGGTTTCCTCTGCCATCGGTGTGTGTGAATGGGTGAATGTAATGCACATTGTAAATCGCTTTTGAATTGGAACATTTGTAAGGCACTATAATGCACTATCTACTATTTACCCAGCAAATGAAACCCTAGCTATATTGCTTCAATTTCGAAGCATGTGTTTCGTTTCAGATTCACACATTTGCAGGCAGGGACGTGGGCTTGTGACAGACGTGGAAAATAAGACGGCGTTTCCACAACACCTTGCTTCACAGACGCCGGAGTCTTTGCTTTCCGTCTCTCGTCAGCGAGAGTGAAACTATGCAAACTGGTCCTGCATGGGTTCCTGCCGCCCAGTGTGGCTCCTCAGCTTTCATCTGCCTCCGGTCGCCATGGCGAGAGAAAACAAGACGTGATGGACAGGCTGTCATCACCGCCACTCGCTTGATGGGACTTAATTAATTACATACCGCCGCAGAGAAAACCTGCTTGGAGAAATCAACTTTGATACTCTGTGTGTGTGTGTGTGTGTGTGTGTGTGTGTGTGTGTGTGTGTGTGTGTGTGTGTGTGTGTGTGTGTGTGTGTGTGTGTGTGTGTGTGTGTGTGTGTGTGTGTGTGTGTGTGTGCGTGCGTGCGTGCGTGCGTGCGTGCGTGCGTGTGTGCGTGCGCGTGCATGTGTTGTAACGAGGGAGGTCTAGTTCCCTGTCACAGCGTCTTTCCTTTGAAGTAGCAGTTTGAGTTTGGAAACAACTAGCATCCTCAAGGTACTCTGATCTCTCTCTATCTCTCTCTATCCCTTCTCTTTCTCTCGTTCTCCCATTTTCTCTCTCATTCTATCTAGTTCTCTCTCTCTCTCTCACACACACACACACACACACGCGCGCACTCTCTCTGAGCTAATGACCTACTCATCAAGCAGGACTTCAATCACATTACCATGTACTCAGCCAATCACAGAAGGATCTCACACTCATTAAGTCTCTTTAAGAGCTCAGCCCCCCCCCCCCTCTCTCTCTCTCTCTCTCTCTCTCTCTCTCTCTCTCTCTCTCTCTTCTCTCTCTCTCTCTCTCTCTCTCTCTCTCTCTCTCTCTCTCTCTCTCTCTCTCTCTCTCTCTCTCTCTCTCTCTCTCTCTCTCTCTCTCTCTCTCTCTCTCTCCCCCCTCTCTCTCTCTCTCTCTCATTACACCTTGTTTTCATTTCATGCTGTCAGCAAATGTGCTTGAGTGCATCCTAACTTGATTTCCCCTCCCTGCCTATTTACACTTCCTGTCACTAAGTGCTCGTCTCTCTCTTCGTCAATCCCCCCCCCCCCCTCCCCTCCAATTGAGTTTAGCTCCTTTCCTGCTGTGCTCCTAATGCAATAACTCCTTCTGTTTGGGACAATGAAAACACCATATTAATATGAATAATCTGCTGCTTGGTGCGTTGATGTCCTCTTAAAAGGTGTACATTATCACGTTAAAGATACATACATAGGCTTTCATGTTGACTCCATGCCATGGAGGATATGAACATGGAGTCCATGGGCAGCCACCTGTCACCGTGACAGTAATGAAGTACATTTACTTGATTTGCTACACTTGTTATGAATAAGCTACATGTAGCAAGCGACTGAGGCAGGAGACTTGTCGTGGTGCCAGATTGCGGCCGGATGTTAGCAGCTTGAATGGCTCAAACCAGAAAGAGTTACGTTTTTGGATGTTTGATTGATTGAATATTTCCTTAACAGATTGCAAACAGTACGGCAAGTACAATTATGCAAGCAATGCTGAAATGACACAAATTGTGGTCCTATGTATTCAATCAGCAGTACTGTCAGCATTCAACTTGCTGACGGTATACTCTCTGGTGGCTAGCTAAGAAGACTTCTAGATCCTTATGTGAGGTGACAAAATTTAACTCATACACTGCCTAGGACGTAAAAAAACGTAATTTTATCCAATTACCAAACCTGCCTAGGACGTAAAAAACGTAATTTTGCAAAATCATTTTTTAAAACAAGATCTCACCGTCGTTCATCTCTCGAAGGGACACATTTCGTTGTAGCACACCCGGATACGGAAATACGTCATATCAAAGATTTTCGCTCCCGCCCACTTCCTGTTTGGGTTCCGCTTTCAAACGCCTTTTTCTCGGCTTTGCATTTCTCCACCGAGGAACACTGTTTCGCGTCGCTGTTTTGAGACTGCTACTGCTGCAAAATGGAATGTCGCCGATTGAAAATTTCTTCTCTGGGCCACTCACACAACTACCCTGTGTGTCTACAAACAGTTGAACACGCGATCATAAAGGATTTAGCGAGGTCTGTGGCGAGGTGGAAAAAGAAAGTGAGTTTTCCGTTCAGATGGCCATGCATGCTGTTTAACGCTGGGCTGGAGGAGAAGGGCTCCGCCTCGACCCTAATGTTTGTTGTCTGAGCGACGTGCACGACTCGCCTGTGTGTTTAGAAACAACTGGACTTGCAATCATAATGAAAAAAACAAATGTGAATTTTTAAACAATTTTATTAAAAACAATAAATCGCTGGCAGTGGGCAAACACAGCCAGAAATAAGTCTGTCAGGGAATGAGTTTTAATTAATATTCATCATTTGATGTATTTATTCATTCATTCATTTTTTAATAGTGTTTGGAATTGATCAAAGCACCAGTTGAATAGGTCTGATATAGAGGCTCTCATGGGCCAAAAATGTGAACCCTGTTCCAAATGAAAATCAACAAACCACTTGCTACTTCTCAGCTAAATAGTGATGGAAGAATTACTCACATTTCTTACGTGTCAAAGTAGCCATGTAGAACAAGTATATATTTTAACATAGTTTGTTAATTGAGTGTGCCTCATTGAAAACATAATTGTCCCTTTAGTAAGACCATAGCCTGCTGAGAAGACATTATGAGCTGAACTAATCTTAAGGCATTGAGCTTATCATTTATTTACATCCCTACATTAATATATAGTCATGTTTACAGCCCACTCTATATCTAGTATGCTCTCTGGGAGTTTTTAGAAAAACAACCCTGACTCTCACAGCTGTGGTCTGCTGCTGTTTACAGTACAGTATGTCTCTCTACTTTACAGTTTTAAAGTAGACTAGAGTAGAACTATATGGGAAAGGTACACTTGAGGAATACAAATCTGAATCGATCAAATAGATCGGCTTCAAATAGCCTATGTACTAGCGCTGAAGTGGTTAATTTTCAGTATGTTTTGGGATAACAATCTAAATCTCCAAAGTAACTACTAACTAAAGCTGTCAAACGATTGTAGTGGAGTAAAAGTACAATATTTGCCCCTGAGGTGTAGTGTAGTGGAGTAGAAGTAAAAGTATTGAGCATTGGAAATACTCCAGTAAAGTAAAAAAATACATCACAATTGTACTTAAGTACAGTACATTCTGATAAATATGAATGTAGTTCCGGTAGATTAGTAGATTTGGTGGGGGCCGCTCATTAAAAATAAATACATTTAAAAAACTAGCGTCATTTGTATTGTTGACCTATTTCTACCATATAGAGCAAGTTTCGTTCAATTTCGACCCCTCTGTCACATGGTACTATTTTTTGTGTCATATATTTTGTGCGTGAGTAGGCTGCCGCGGCGCAGTGATTCTGGACACAAACATTAGTACCATGTGACAGAAACTTGCTCTATATGGTAGAAATAGGTCAACAATACAAATTACGTTAGTTTTTTTTATTTATTTATTTTTAATGAGCGGCCCCCACCAAATCTACTAATCTACCGGAACTACTTCATATTTATCAGAAACGGACCATAACTCTGACCACGGGACTCGGGCAATCAATTAATACCTTTGCAACCACTACATTAATGGTAAGTATTTCCTACAGAAAATACTCAAAAAATCTGAACTAACCCTTTAAGTAAGTACATGAGCACATGTACTTAGTTACGTTCCACCACTGCCAAACTAACAGCTGTTATGTACAGGTATGACCCCGTTATGATGGAACCCTACTATCGCCTTCAGCTAGCTGCCCTGTTTACCTTTCCTCTCAAAGTCTCCACCTCAGGTGGGCGGCTCGCCACACAGTCCAGCGAGAACAACACACTCAATACCCGACTGATCCCAGCAGCTGATCCAAATGAGCTGAAATTAGCCTTTTACCGGGGCTTGCATCTAACGGGCCCACTGCCCCTGCGCTCAATAAAGCCTCCTGCAGTATGGATTCAACCTTCCTAACTCCTCTGCCACGGCACTTATCGGCAATAATCTGAAACTGCCCGGATCAATCCCAACCTGTCCAACATTGGTCTTCAGCTCCACAGAGCCTATAGCCAGGCAATACAGGGCTTTTTCTTTCCTTCTGTCTTTCTTTCTTTCTGTCGTTCTTCCTTTCCTTCTTTCTTTCTAAACACAATTGGCTCTAGAAAGGCTTGTTTGATAAGACGACAGTACTTATCACCACTCACCAGCCCACGCTATCCTTGGGAAAGGTAGACAGTTGTGATTATGTGGTGTCATTGTGTAAAAAAAAGGTCCGGGGATGAGTGTTCACTGACTTAGAGAGAAAGAGACTAAGATAGATGGGGAGAGAGAGGGAGAGAGAGATTAAAGCTGCAATCCATAAGTTGTATGTCGTCTCCCAACAGAGAAAGGTAATTATCCCCACCATACCACAAGGGATGTTTTTGTGCACGTGTGTGTGTGTGTATGTGTGCGCGCACACGCACGCACGCACGCACGCACGCACAGGGGGCTTCCTCCGGTACTTTAAGCCTCCATCAGGAAACATACAGGTTCATATTGTCTCTCTCATTGTCTCTCTTTCTCTGTCTGGGTTTTCCTCTCTGTGTCTCTTCTGCTCTGTTCGTGTCTCTCATTGTCTCTCTTACACTTTCTCTTCATCCTTTGTCTCATACTTTCTAGCTTTTCATCTCTCTCTCTCTCTCTCTCTCTCTCTCTCTCTCTCTCTCTCTCTCTCTCTCTCTCTCTCTCTCTCTCTCTCTCTCTCTCTCACTCTCTCTCTTTGTAGTCGTTTGTTTTTCGGTTCCAGTCCAGTTGTGAAGAAGAACAGTGTTTTGTAGATTGAGGTCAGGTTTGACCATCTGGACTCTCTGAGATGTCCACAGCAGGTGCTTCTGTGCGTGCGTGGACGTGCCATCTAGTGATGATGTCACAGCTGCTAGCAGTTATCTGCAGAGTGCACACTGACCTCAGACAGACTGACAGACTTGCTAACTGTCTCTGTCTGCAACCACCCCCCCTCCCCCCCCTCACCTCTCCTGTTAACACAACCAAATGTGTCCGTGGGAGCGCCCGGCCAAGCCAAAGGCACCACCGATGAATCGAACAACAGTGATGGACAGGAACTTTATCTAGCCCAAACATTGGGTATCGGACTCAAAACTATGGTATCGGTTGGGTTTTCTGCTGAACGCCTCGTTTGTCTACTGCAGTTGGTTCTCAACCTTTTCTGGATCAGGGCCCATTTGAAAACCTTGAAAGTGTTCGCGGCCCACCCATCTGACCAAAGTGGTCAGATGGGTGGGCCGCGAACACTTTCAAGGTTTTCTATTCCCCGCATTTTTAGAGCAGTTAATTTTAATAATCAATCAGTCCATTGTGTTCCCGCTTGGATCAATGTAGCATACTGCGTAGTTATCGGTATCACAATGAGAACATTTTTTTCAAGATTTTAAAGAAACTTTTATGTTTATGTTAACATTACGTTATTCAAATCTGGGCCCACATATAATAATACATTTTATTTATAACACGCTTTACATTTTTGCAAACCTGCTACAGGGTTTAAAAACATGGCATAAAACAGCAACCAAACAAAAAAAGGCAACCAAACAATTACATGGGACCCAACTATGCTAAATGGTCAAATGAAAAACTAGGTAAAATCAGGGCATAGGAGAAAAAGGCCCAATAATTAAGAAAATGTTTTTTTTTTTTAAAGTAAAGTTTTAAAAGCATCAGTGGACTGTGTGTTCGGGTAGGGTATTACACAGACGTGCGGCAGTAGAGCAGAAGGCCCGGTCGCCCGCATGGTGCGGAGCTTGGTCATGGGGACTTGCGATATCTCAACGGCACACCAGTGGGCCCCAGGCCACAGGTTGGGGATCACAGATCTACTGTGACTCTGTGCTTTGCGCTTGTATTTGTGATGTTAATGTAGCATGTCACGTCAGTCATACTTGGCCACAGTAGACGTAGAATGGAAATGGGGCTTGACATGATTTGCTTATTGCTAATTTACTGTATCTGCCCTCCTATAGTAGTGGGATTTATAGTAACAGAGGCCTTTCATCTGTAAGCTGCCCAAAGATCAGCACAATACTGTACGTGTTTAAAATGTAGGCATTTAGCAGGCGCTTTGCAGGGAGACTTACAGAGTGCAAGATCTGAGTAAATGGTGTGAACCTAGTCAACAAATGACAGGGTAAATGGTCACTTATAGTGCAAATATAATTCCCGCGGGAATCAAATTTGTATTCATCTTGTGATTGGGACGGGACGGGAATGAAAAGTAAACGGAAGCGGACGGGAGCGGGAATCATGACAACAGACCAGTTTTTATATATCAAACAGCAGACATAAACGCTACCAGTCACAGACTGCTGTTTTGGTCTTGCATGTCAAAGTTCACGCCCATTTCCTACTGAAGCCTGATCTATAAGCTTACGTGGCGCGGACGCTACGTGTTGTAGTCTTGGAGATCTTCTATGTTCTGCATGCGACACAGTCATACTAATAATAATAAATCATCGCATTGTCTTTTGAATAATCATCTATGGAAAGCGAGCGCAGTTTCACCCTTTATAACTCCCTGAGTACAGCGGAGAGACAGTCATTCAATTGCTGGACTCCAGGTATGAACTCAAACTGTCTGCACTGTCTGTGAAGAGTGCTGTGGAAAGTTTCACAATGATTCACTTGTCTATGAGTTAACTGTAGCATTCATCTCCCTCCACCTCTAGCCTTGTGAAGTGTGTTCACATTTAGAAGTTATTCAATATGATTGATCACAACATATATTGTAAACCAAGCCTGGCCGGTTAACACAGTTAAATGTACATTGTTATTGTTTATGTTCATAAATATTCTATAGTTTAAGTCAGTGATTCCTTTTTAATTTCAAGGATCCCCAGTTTGACATTAGGCCACATACCCCCATTTGATATGATTATTATTTCTGGGACCCCATGTAGAATCCTCAATCAGTGTAACTCTGAGATTGTAGATTGACTGTACACATGGAACCAAATGGACCCTCACAGGTCCATGTGGTTCCATGTGTACACTCTCACCGGTACAGACCCATAAGAGTCCATGTGGTTCCATGTGTACATTCTCATCGTTACAGAGCCATAAGGGTCCATTTGTTTCCCAATTATCAATCATTTACCTGTGAATTCCCTGGGAGAACCAGCCGTGAGAACCAATGCATAATGAACCCTCTGGTTTCTTAAAGGGATATTTCACTTTCAAACATGTTTGGGGTCATTTAATGTCTACTCTGGCTTTTGTGTTTCACCCCAGACAGTTTTTAAGTTGTTTGATTTGGTATTTAGATATTTTGCATTCAGTGTACCAGACACACAGGGGGTCCTATACAAACCCATTTTCAAACGTCAAACTCCATTTTAACCATGTTAGATTCATTTAAAACACCTGTCCTTGGTTCTAATACGTGAGGGGCGGTGTTTTTTCAATAGCTTTTTTTATGATTCTTTTTGGAAAAATATTTTTTAAAATAAAGATAAAGAAATAAAATGAATGAAAAACGTAATTGAAAAAACACCGCCGCCTCATGCATTAGAAGGACAATATCAGTCACCAGAACCAAGGACGGGTGTTTTCAATTAATCTATCATGGTTAAAATGGAGTTTGAAGTAAACTTATAAACTGTCTGGGGTGCTCACAAAATCCTGAGTAGACGTTAAAATGAGACCAAACATGTTTGAAAGTGAAATATCCCTTCAAACACTAGTAATTATCAGGATAGTCTTCAAACTGGCAGCATTATCAAATTAATGATTATATAATAATAAATATGACACTTTTTTTTTGACGAGGAGAACATGAATTTAAATTAATTCAATCCCCCCCATTTCTTCTGTGGGAGTGGGATGGGACGGGAGTGAAAATCCACTCTTGTGTCATCCTCTACTACAAAGTGACAACCAAGTAAACTTCAAACCAAGATTTTTTCAGTTCTATAATCTGTAGTTTCAAAACTATTCACTCAATCTAATTAACCAATATCTCATTCTTTTGATAATGATTTCCTGATTTGAAATAAAATGAAAACTTCATATTTCATATTGTTATGTTTTTTAGTTTCATTAAAAAAGTAGTGAAAATAGCCTACAAGCTTGTTGCATTGTGAGCTTGTAGATCTGCTATTTTCACTATTTTCGGAAAATACCCCCCTAAAAGGGAAAGTGGTTAATTCTGTCAAAGCAATAACAACAGCTTGTGACTAAATAACAATGATACTTTCCACCACACAGTGACGATATACAAATGGAGCTGGAATATTACAAGAAATGTTGTAATATTTGTTGTATATGTTTGGGGGAAAACAAAAGTTGCCCAAAAACAAACATTCATGCGTGCAGGTTTCAGGTCAAAACAATGTAAACACACATAGCCTACAAGCCTCTTTGGCTTATCATGCCATATACTATAGGTGTCTGAGATCTGCTTAAATAAGCTGTAATTATCACAGGAGGAGGTATGAGCTATCCTGCATGGGAGAGTAGAGGTCTGGATTAACACAAGATTGAGGAGAGCGTGGGAGAGAGAGGGACAGACAGACAGGGAAAGAGAGAGAGAGAGAGAGAGAGAGAGAGAGAGAGGGAGAGAGACTGACTGACTGACTGACTGACAGAGAGGCCGGCACAGACAAAGGTACAAAGAAAGAAAGATGCTGAACGTTAGCTGGTTCTCCCGAGCAGATCCCATAATGCCGGTGTTGTATTCATAATAAACATTCCACATAGACACTAGTCCTCTCTCCCTTTGCGTGTGAAATATGTGTGTGTTTACTGCTCTGGTTATGTCCTCTTATTTCACGTGCGCTGGCATATCCATGGCTTCGTGCGGCATGAGAGGTGACACCGGGAGGCTCATTAGCCGTGATGTGCGGTTCTATCGGGACACGCCGCGTTGGATCACCATGCAGATGTGTTGTAATGGATTCACATGACTTTCATCTCATACCCCCCCGATGAGCAAATCACCCATTCATTCATTGTAAACTGTCACCACAAAAGCACCACGCCAGTGGAAAATGGGATTTTATTTGTCTGAATGTACATCTGTGATGCATGTCTCTTGTCTTTTTTTTTTACCTTTTAATTGGTAATCCTGTTTGTTTATGATGTAGGATAAACAGGTTGTGAGATGGTGCTGAGGCTGACGTTTTGTCATCTTTGCACACTGAGTCGGTAAGACGCCGTAAAGTCGTCAAACCACATGTAACCTAGCATACTTATTTTGGTGTGAACATTGGGGGAAGAGATTTGGTGTAGAGCGAAAAAAGGAGTGGACCTAGGAGAAGAGCCCTGGAGGACTCCGGTCGAGGTTTAATTGTTATGTTGTCAGTTTGTCAAACTCCTGTATAGCAACTTCAGTGGTGATTTTAAGTAATACTCCTGACTGTCTGTCTGTCATTGTTGGTTTGTGTCATTGAAGCCGTTGTAAATGGTAGTGGAAGATACAGAGAATGCACAGAGGAAAGGAAAACAATATAGCTGCAAGCAGCAGTGAGGGGCCAAGCATGCAGTGTGAATGTGATTCTCGTGGAAAGGCTTATTTGGGAGAGCGCCCGTTTTGGTTCACGTAAGGTACAGCATGTGAAAGATTTTACAACAAATGCATGACTTTAAATCACTTGAGATTGTAGAACAAAGCATACGTGCCAACAGTGAGGCCTTCCCGCTTGTGAGGAGCGCCAGAGTGAGAGTCTCTGCCGAGCAGCGCATGTGACCTCCAGTCACAGTGATTGGGTGTGGACAATATCCTTGGGAATAGCATACTTATGGCAAAGCACCCAATGGCAGGGATTGGAAAAAAAATAATTTGTTGGTTACGACCCACAGTTCAAAAGTTATGACCAAAAACGTAACCTTGACTTTGATCTGACCTTTTGGCTTGCACACTCATGCATGTGCCCAGACACACGCTCACACATTTGTCAGAAGGGGCCGCAATGGAGATAAGCCTTTGGGCTTCATTGTGTATATCCTTTTGATTTATGTGAATTTGTATTTTATTGCATCGATTGTGTTTTAAAAAAAATCCAATCAATAAATCATCTGTGTTATGATTTTCACAAGAATCTGCCGATGGGATCTCTGAGCCAGACATCTTACAAACAGCCCGTTACTGGGGTGGTGTCATGATCCTTTTTGCCCTATTCAAGCACCTGCTGTCGTATACAGTACGTCCTGCAGGTACGGCTGACCACACCACCTTCTGGGCTCACAGGTCCTGGGCAGAGCTAGTCCCATATACCTTACAGTGATGGCCCCTGTCAGGATGCTCCAATCCTCTGGTCTGAACGCTTGCTCTTAGCATCAAAATAGTACTTGGACAAAATGAATGTAGCCGACAAACACCATCCTCCAGAGCCTGAGTATAAGTTACCGCCTGGATTCAAACCAAACAACTACCGCTAAGCCAAAGGGGAATTCACAGATATTAGACATCTGGGGTCGAGACAGATTTATTGGTATATTTTGAAAAATAAAAACAGACACACATTTCAAAGTAATGTGTGGAGGGAATATCAAGGCCCCTGTACTCATTCAACTGTGCATATTTTCCGTTATGAGATCCATGGATGCCAAATCAATACAATGGATGGATGTTAGCTGGCCCTCTCCTCTCCCCTCCCCTCCCCTCCCCTCCCCTCCCCTCTCCTCTCCTCAGGTGAAATCCCATTGCGATTGCACGCCCTTGTTTAAGGAAGCCCCTGGCCAAAAAAGCAATCAAGCAGGGATTGCTTCATTGAAAACACACAATACATTAAATACTTTAATACAAGCTCAAGTAAAACAGCTGCAGACCTAGGTCGGTGTTTAGCGTCTGGAGTAAACTTTTTAAAATCATCCAAAGGGATTAAGTGCTACAGTTTAATGTCATTCTGGAGCTGATTCCAGGACCATGGAGCATTAAAACTAAAAGCCATCCTCCCAAATTCTGTGAAAGACGAGGGACTGGCGATTGTAAGAATTTGTTTTCAAATTAAAAAGTAAATTTAAATAGCCAGGGAGTAACCTTAATGATGGCTTTATACACGTCAATGCGCCAATGAATCCTTCTCTTCTCTTCATCTATGTGTATACAGTGGTGGAAAGTAACTAAGTACATTTACTTAAGTACTGTACTTACAGTAAGTACAAATTTGAGGTATTTGTACTTTACTTGAGTATTTCCAATTTCCAATACTTTTACTTCTACTCCACTACATCTGAGAGGCAAATATTGTACTTTTACTCCACTACAATTATTTGAAGACTTAAGTCACAAGTGACTTTTCAGATATAAATAATTGCATTATAAAACATACATTAACCACTTAAGCCCTATTTTGTACCTAGGCTATTTGAAAATAGCCGATCTACAAGCTCACAACGCGTCGCATCACGATACATTGTGAGCTTGTAGATCTGCTATTTTCAAGCATTTTAGTACTTTTACTTTTGGTACTTTAAGTACATTTTGATGCCAATACTTTTGTACTTTTACTCAAGTACATTTTGAACTCCGGACTTTTACTTACGTAACAGAGTACTTGCAGTATTGATACTTTTACTTAAGTAAAACGTTTGAGTACTTTTTCCACCACTGAATGAATCCTTCTATTCTCCTCATCTGTGTGTATAAAACCGACATGCTGTCAATGCATTCACTGCAGAGGATAAACTTTGAGACACGTGTCATCTTTTCATCAGGACTGTGGAGTGTAATAATGAATGTGCACATTAATGAAGCCGTGAACTCCTCTTGTCTGGCTGCATAGTAATCCGTTGTGAGGAGAGGGGTTATAAATGGCCTCTCATTTAAGCACTGCCTTCTTCTCTAATTAGTGTGAGCTCAGGCTGTGTGGCGCTGCCCTGTAGATGGGCTAAAGCCAGTGGTTCTCAACCTGTGGGCCAACCTGCAAGTGGGCCCCCAAATAATTGCCAAAACACTAAAATTGTTGGTTGGTTATGGCGCAGGGGGATCTGTTTTAAAATGTGTGTGTGTGTGTGTGTGTGTGTGTGTGTGTGTGTGTGTGTGTGTGTGTGTGTGTGTGTGTGTGTGTGTGTGTGTGTGTGTGTGTGTGTGTGTGTGTTGGTGTGTGTGCGACGGCGTGCGTGCGTGCGTGTGTGTGTGTGTGTGTGTGTGTGTGTGTGTGTGTGTGTACTGTACATAATGTACATGTGAGATAGAGGAGACATTTATGATGCAGGGGGGAGACTTGAATTCCCAGCTTTTATGAGACAATCCCAGACATAGTGGACTTGATTTCTGCAGCTAAAAGTAAAATACGAGTACAATGTCTTTATAAAGTATTACTTTTCCTCACACTGGCCAACACACAGCTTGCTATACGCCCTGTCATAATATTGTTAATGAAATTCATTGTCCACACACTCACTGAGGTGGACAAAGTACTCAACCCCCAGTACTTGAGTGAAAGTATAAATACTCCTTGTCAATTACTCAACTGCAAGTGAAAGTTGCCCAGTCAAATTTGCACCTGAGAAATGCTGTTGTAATGCTTTTAAAAAGTTGCTTCATTGAAATTTGGACATTTTCCAAAATATGTCAGATATTTTAATTGCGAGACATTGTGAGCTTATAGATCAGCTATTTTCACTATATTTGGAATAGTACCTAATAGTGGTTAATTCGTAATGTACTTTCCAAAAGTCAAAAGTACAATATTTGCCTTTGAAATGTAGCGGAGTGAAAGTCATAAGTATCCCAAAATACAAATACTCAAGCAAAGTACAGATACTAATACTTAAGTACAATACTCAAGTAAATGTACTTACTGTCCACCACTGCATGCTCAGCATCTGGAGGAAGGGAAATATGGATATGAATTAGAAGGATAAAAGGATGTATTTATTTTTCTGATAATTATTTTCCTGGTATGCCAGACGCTCAGACAAACATCCAGATGAATCATACTCAAAAAGCGGGTTCTCATTACGGGATTTCAATGTTTGAAATCCTGCAATGTTTCAAATACCGGAGTTGATTTATCTTTTGTTCATTACAACCATGTTGTGTGGGATTCTTTCAGTCTTTTGTTCGACGCACTGGTTCAGACTCATGTTTGGGTTCATGTGGAATCAAGACGTAATTCCAGAGAGATGATGAGCAAATAAACAAGTTGCTTAAAGGCACGATCGGAAATGCGGATGATAGTGGCCCCTGTGTGTGTAGACTGCAACCCGAAAGCACAGACATATGACGGAAGGATTTGAAAACTGTGGGAGGCAACAGTCTGGCTCGTGAGACTAAGTCAGGAGCCTATTGCCTGTTTCCAATCCAACCCTTGATGCTGAGTGCCAAGCAGAGACACATTGGTATCCATTTTTATAGTCTTTGGTATGACTCGGCCAGGGATTGAACCCCGACCTCCCAGTCTCAGGCCAGACACTTTAACCACAAGGCCACTGAGCTGGTATTGCAGTAACCCACTAGGTTGGAACAGATGGGAAAGTACATAGTTTAATACAATGCGTGCACACAAACGCACGCATGCATGGCACGCGCACGTGCACGTGCACACATATACACACACACATCTACACACACACACACACACACACACACACACACACACACACACACACACACACACACACACACACACACACACACACACACACACACACACATGAAAAAGTGTATTGACTTGAACTGGAATCAGAAAGTAGTCAAGATATTGTTTACACACCCATGAATCATGTAGTCAGCGTAAAACCCTGATTGGCTGCAGTTAACTTATTTGAAGCACATCAGTTCACTCATAATGCCTGTTCCTCATGAGAGAACCTCATAAACTTCAAGACTAAACCGGAATGATAGATTCACAAATCTGTTCCAAATGGACTGTAAGGCACTTTGAAAGGGGGCCGTTGTAGCATTTTGTGTTTGTTGTTCCATCAGATGAATGACCGCATTGCTAAATTGAATTATTCAGTGATAGCGCCTCGTGTGCTGGAGCTCTGCTAGCTACTGGGAGCCAAGCGCTGTAAACAGCAGATTAGCTGCTTATGGATCTGATTGCCTCGGGCCTTGCTTGCATTTCTGTCATTAATACCAATTTGCAGGGTGTTGTTTACAGCGGTAGCCGTTGCATCTATCCTGCACTGGTGCCGCACACAATGAAAGCCCACCACATCCTGCATTAGTATTGCAGACTGTTGTGTAACATGTAACAACTCTGCAACACTATGTTGTAGGCCTACTGATGCTGTGTATACTTTAAACAAATGTTCAAAAATGTTCCAACAATTAGAAACAACAAAATCAAAAATAGCAAGAGAAGATTGTCTACAACCTCACAATACATCGCAAAGCAATGTGTTGTGAGCTTTCAGATTGGCCAATTTCACTAACACCGTTGTATGACAAAGTGTAAAATAGCGGTCTTGATGTAAATAATATGAGAGGGAAATACTGTTCACTCTAATGACAAAAGAGACCGAAATTCCCAGTTGCACACACAATATCTCAAAATC
>NC_139954.1:28441314-28456314 GCF_963454915.1 Gymnoscopelus microlampas
GTGGGTTTGGCTGTTCCGCTGAAACGCGCCTAATGCTCGATTTTATGCTCCGCCGTACAGCGGTGTCGCCCGCTGGAAATAGCAGAACTACAAGCTCACAATGCATTGCATTCGCGACGCATTGCGAGCTTGTAGATCTGCTATTTTCAGCGCTCACGCGTACAAAGTATAAATCAGGCTTGATTCTCTCTGCATCTAACACATAGGGTTAGCGTGCCTCCTTCGTGGGAACGACCCCATGATGACAATAGCCGTAATTAAACAGTTACGGATGGTTTTTTAAATAGATTGCGACATATGTGAGTGTATAGGCTCCGTTTACTGTTTGCCTCCAGAGGAGAGCGAGGCAATAACGGAGGCATTATTACTCTTATTGATGAGGCATTGATCTTCAGGGGCAGGACATAGCAATCAAGCAGAACATCTCCACGTGTCCCCGGGGAGCCGGACCCCAAACCGCGACTCCCTCACTGCTACCTGCTGCCGAGGAAGATAAGGGTGTGTGTGTGTGTGTTTGTGTGTGTGTGTGTGGGGGGGGGGGGGGGGGGGGGGGGGGGGTACCAGATATTGCTATAGGGCCAGTTGTCCCCACCATGTATACAACTCCATATGAGAAATGCTGTTTAGGCTGTTAGAGATTAGCCATTTGGAGGTTAGGTTTATGGTTAAAATGCCACAAAAATAATAATCTTAAAACGTGAATATCTTCACAAGTGCAGTGATACCAACGTGTGTGTGTGCGCTTGAATGCCCGTGTCTGTGGGTCTATCTTGTGTGCGTACAGTTTCAAATGACCGCATTCATGTCTGGTACGCGTGCACTGAGTGTGCATGTGTGTCCTTCTGTCCGTGTGTCTGTACGCTATAGTATGTATAACCATTCATGTTATATGATCCATGATGCCTCTTCGTCTGCAATCTACATAATGCACATTTCATCGGCTGGCTTGGATGTCTCATAACCAGGCCCGATCGATCGCTCAAGGGCAGACATTAAAGTGCCCGCGTCAGCGCTGGCCCGGCGCATCGGCAGATCACATGACATGCGTTCGGAACGTGGCACAGCGCACATGATAGATTTTCAAAGAGTATTGATCCGTAAGGGAGAGCATCCCCACAGGCACAATGTTGTATCGACGTGACTCTGGCAGCTCTGGCACGGCCGCAAATGAAGGAATGCATGAGAAATGCATCCAAGGTGCAAGTTCAACACCTCACTCTGCCACTAAATGCATACAGTGTGTGCGTGCGTGCGTGAAATGGTAAATGGTGCATTTATATAGCGCTTTTATCCAAAGCGCTTTACATAAATTGTGCATTACATTCACCCACACATTCATACACCGATGGCAGAGGAAACTATGCAAGGCACCAACCTGCTCATCGGGAGCAATTAGGGGTTCAGCTTCTTGCTCAAGGACACTTCGACACTAACTCTTCTGGGGGAGCCCGGGATCGAACTGGAAACCTCACGGCTTCCATCCGGCCACTCTACCGGCCACTTCTACCCCTGACCCACTGCCGCCCCCAGCACACATGCGTGCGTGCGTATGTGTGCATGTATGCATGAACGAATGAATGAATGAATGAAGTGTGAATGCCTGCATCCCTTCCTTTGAAATGAATACTGCTTTGTTTTTGTGTTTCGTATCCTTTTATTAGCCGATATCGCCTCCGTCCTCCTGTTCAACTCGTACAGGCGACAGAGAGAGAGAGAGGCGTTCCCCGCCCCGGCTTCCCTCCCCTGAACACAGCCAATAGTGTTCATATATATTCGTATGTTTTGGAAGCAGAATGGTTCATGTTATGACCATATATACCAATATATAATATAACGTCACCTTCAACCGTCAGCCAGCTGAGTGTCCTCGGTCCTTCTCGTCCGCCGGCGCTGTCCTTTGAAACAGCTGCTCATCCTCCCTTTGTCCGGCCAACTCCGGCCCGTCCCTCGCTGACCTCCATGTCCTGCTGCCAATCGATGGCGCGCCGCTGTTAATCTTCATTACACATATGTGACCTTTTGCAAACTTCACTGCCCTTGCCTCTCATCTGATTAATACCAGCGCCGGTAATTGGCTGTTAATTGGAGAGGAGAACTATTGACGAAAGTGTGTGCCAAGGCCGTATAGGTAGAGCGATGGGGAGAGCGAGAGGGGGGGGGCTCGTATTGATGAACTAGGACTCGGGAGCGCGGCAACAATAGCCGCGTGAAGGTTTCCATTTGTCATCGTTATCGCCCTGGTCGTTTACGGTGGCTGGAGGTTTGTCTGCTCCCCAGGGTGACATCAGGCTAGACGCCATCACTCTCCTTTTGTTAGTTGGATTGGTGGACAGGTGAGGCAGGAGGATTCGGCTGCTGTCGAGCTACAAGTTCTTACAGCATATACTGTGTACTGTATGCATAGAGAGAGAGCGAGAGAGAAGGGAGGGGTAGAGGGAGAGGGAGGGATGAGAGACGGCTTGGCAGAGGGGAGAGGGGGAAGAGAGAGGTAATGGGGAGAGAGTGGAAGGAGGGAGAGAGGTATAGAGGGAGAGGGGGACAGAGATTTTGAGGAATAATGTTAAAGTGAAGTCAGTCATTCAATGTCTTTTAGATTCTATATTGTTATAGAGCCTTCAAGTCCTCATACAGGTGTCATCATTTTGTCAGCCCAGGAAATAAATTGCCAACTATAGTTTATAATAGGCAGTATGATCCATTTTTAGTTCTGTACCATTATTATGTATGTCATTCAGAGAGAGGCGCTGTCACAGTATTTGTGTCCTATTAGAGTTAGATGAAGACGAGAAGTTCTTATATGCAGGGTGAGGAACCCGGAACTGGTTAGCTTGCAAAGTGAAACTGTGGGAGCCAACCCAGGGCGCAGCTATAAGCAGTGGTGGAAAGTAACTAAGTACGTTTACTTAAGTACTGTACTTGAGTACAATTTTAAGGTATTTGTACTTTACTGGAGTATTTCCAATTTTCAATACTTTTACTTCTACTCCACTACATCTCAGAGGCAAATATTGTACTTAACTTCACTACAATTATTTGAAAACTTTAGTTACTGGTTACTTTTTGTTTTTTGATTATTATTACAAAACATACATTAACCACTTCAAACCTATTAATTTCGTCCATTTGAAAATAGCCGATCTAAAAGCTCACAATGCGTCGAGATGCGACACATTGTGAGATTGTAGATCTGCTATTTTCAAAAGATTTTT
This sequence comes from Gymnoscopelus microlampas, assembly GCF_963454915.1. Classification (NCBI taxonomy): domain Eukaryota; kingdom Metazoa; phylum Chordata; class Actinopteri; order Myctophiformes; family Myctophidae; genus Gymnoscopelus; species Gymnoscopelus microlampas. The sequence continues at coordinate 28,444,524 of NC_139954.1, forward strand.
ATACATTTGTATTACCGGTAATTTAAAAACTTGTGATATGGGACATTCTGCATAATGAGTACTTTCTACTTTTCTACTTTAAGTATATTTTGATACTTTTTCCACCACTGGCAATAGGAGGGGAAAGAGGCACGCCAACTACTTAATAGACACACTGCGGTGCGACTGCAGAGCTAGCGACACTGCAGAGCTGACAATGCAATTTTTGATAGGCCTATAGGATGTATTTAGTCATCCTAAACTGCCCTTAATGGAGTGTTGCTATAAATTCAGCACCCGGAGAGCAGTTAGGGGTTAAATGATCTCGGATTATTGCTGTTTTTGTTTATCTGATGTGCTTTCAATGTCTATTTTCTACGCTGTACCACAAATTGCCTCTTTGCAGGACATTAAAGTTTTCCAAGTATAAGTCATTCAACGTCTTTTAGTTTCTAAATATCATTATATAGTCTTGTACAGGTGTCATCATTTTGTCAACCCAGGGAATAAATTGCCAAGTTTAACTATCGTTTATAAGAGGCAGCGTGTTCCATTTTTAGTCCTTGCACCATCAGTCATTCAGAGAGAGGCAGTGTCACAGAATTTCAAGTGATGTAACACTCGGTCGCATCGTATAATGGAGGTGAGTTTGGCTGCCGGAGCGACCTGTTCAGCTACGCTGTGAAATCTATTCTCCACAGAAGGAAAGCATAATTAGTGACGCTATGGGGCCTGACCTTGGCTGCTCCCTGCACGTCTTTATGTTTCATCACCAGGGCAAGAAGACATAAAAACACCAACTGATAATGCTTTGCACGGAGGCTGCTTCCTGGGCTGAATTTTCAATATGTTTCAGCAGACGTCGCTGTCGGGTGGAAAGCTTACTGTAACTTTTCAGAAAATGGAAAAAAATGTACTTCCAATGGATCCAATCTATAGTCACAAGCTCTTAGTAATACTTTTCATTGGTTGTTGTATCTACAATGCATGGTGTGTGCGTGTGTGCGTGTGTGCGTGTGCGCGTGTGCGCGTGTGCGCGTGTGTGCGTGTGTGTGTGTGTGGCGTGCGTGCGTGCATGCGTGCAATGTGGATCTTGGACTTCATGTGACCAGCCTGTGACATCAGTCATCTAGTCATCTTTCGCACACACACACACACACACACACACACACACACACACACACACACAGCCATGCTGTAAAAAGTAAAACATAAAAAGATGAAATACAGTGATGCAAGGTTTCTGCCCGACAGTGATGATATAACATGTTCCCCCTTTAAGTGTGTTGTGAGCAAAACGCTGGATAATAGGGTTTTTCCCCCTTTTTTTTTTACTCTGTTTTGGCTTTTTTCCTGCTGACTCCTGCTGAAAGTTATATTGGACAGGAAATCAATGAGTCGTCTCCACTGATAGGCAGGAAGTTTAGTCCAAACGCCGTCTGGGTCCAGCGTAGACGGATCAGATGCAGTGTTTGTGGCAGAATATAGCAACACAGAATACTACTACTACGGCTGTGTGTAACTGAGAGGCAAATCAGCATCGTAGTACTACTGCTGCTGCAATGTGTAAATAACATAGTAGACTACTACTGCTATGAGTAACTGAGAAGCAAATCAGCATGCCGTTGCTGTCATACAGTACGTCCAAAACACGTACTTTTCAGGATTCAACTTCAATAGCCGATATACAAGCTCAAAACGCGTCACACCTCGACACATTTTGAGCTTGTATTGGCTATTTTACTACTTTTGTGTGACACTTTAGTTTGACAAAGTAGGGCATTAATTTATAAAAACAATTACATTAAAAGTTCAAATATGGAGATGATAGGTTTCTGCCCAACAGCAACGATAGTACTACTGCTGCTGTGAGTAACTGAGAAGTAAATCAGTAAAGCTGCTCAGAGTAAATAAGAACCAAATCAAAGGGACATTTTGTTTTGTCTACTCTTCGTGTGTGTTTTTTAATGAACCCATCTGATATTAATAATGAATTGACAAAAAAACTAATATATTATGGTGATGACAAGGAATTCATACAGTGTGAGCATTTAAAATGATATCATTGTCGTCCTAATTATAACTGAAAGATACAACTAAAGATTCATCAATCATCTAAAAGGGGGGGGGGGGGGGGTGGGGGGCGGCGCATGTTCATGTCTCTGTACTTTTGATATCCCCCTGGGAGCATTCATGTTAGGGTTCAGCTACCTTGAGATTACTGTTTGAAGATCCGGTTATTTATGTTATGTTATGTTATGTTATGTTATGTTATGTTATGTTATGTTATGTTATGCTTTTGATTCAAGTTTAGAGGAAGCTTTCCTTACTAAACAAGTAAAATACCAGCCATTAGTACAAGCCATTATACATCTAGGCTACAAGTGTCAGCTCATTTTGACCACCAGCCATGTCCACAGGCTGGTGGTCAGGGGCTTGAGGATTATGGGGTTGTCCAAGTGTAAGGCAAAGCAGCTTAATTGCAAAATATTGCTCAATCTCCTCCATTATAGGCAGTCAATCTATTTGGAGGAGAAGGTGATTCCTGTACCCATATTTTTTCTCCGGTGTTGGTAATATGGCAGACTGAAGTGTATGACCAATATTAACTGTGAATAAGTTCATGCACATTTGTTGTTTAAATTTTGGACTTGTTTGGACTCAAGCACTGAGACACATGCTGTTTCAAGTGAGTGGGAGATCAGAAGCAACTTAAAAATATTTGTGCCCTTGTAATGTATTTTATAAATGTGGACTCAACTAAAGAAAGTGTGTGTGTGTGTGTGTGTGTGTGTGTGTGTGTGTGTGTGTGTGTGTGTGTGTGTGTGTGTGTGTGTGTGTGTGTGTGTGTGTGTGGAGAGAGAGATGTATCAGATAACCACACGACACAAACCTCCACCTTCTGTATGCTGAAGAGACTGTGTTGGTTCAGACAGGCCTGTGTGGCATCTTCTAGCTGCAGCACCAATTAACAGAACCCTGGCAAACTCCTAATGGTGAGGAGCATGTTTTGTTCTGGAAGTCGATGAAACACGTCCCTATACTGTACTGTACCTACTGGGCAACGAGCCCGCCCCAGGGCCAATTTGGACCAGAGAGGAGACAGTGGTGATGGTGTTGGCAGAGCCAGCCGTGGTTCTGCAGTGTCTGGGCTTTCTCTGTTCGCTTTTGTCTTGAATCAATCCATCGCTGATTGATGAATGGAAAAGAAAAGGAGAGGGTGAAAAAAAAAAATCAAACTCCCTTTGATTCGGCTGCAGCGAGGGGAGGAAAACAGACGATGTGTGAGTAATAGTCTCCTGCCAGGCTTAACAAGGCAAGGTGAAATAAAGCAATGGGGACAGGAAAAGGGGATGGTAAAGGTTGGAAAATGTCATCAATCACAAGTCGTGTTGGATTCACGCCGTCGACAGAACCTCAGAGTGGGAAGCGGTTCTGAGATGTTTCATTCAAAGTACAGCAACTTGAACTTGACTGTCGTTTAATCGCTGTCAACTCGGCGTCCCTATTTTGGTGTCACATCACGACGTGTTGTGAGCACCTAGTTAGGCTGTTTTAGCTGTTTGTCGAAAACAAAGTAGATCAGCTATATTTGCCAATGTTTACAACAGATTTGGGATGCTAGGGTTCATGTGGCGAAGTAAGGCATTGTGGTTTGAGGTTGTCGGTGAATGACCGCGTTTGAGTGTTATAAAATAGATTGCGCTTTTGTCTAAAATGCTTAGTCAAATAAAACCAGGAGCAGATCGTTTTAATTACTTTAAGTAACAAGTCACTCTTGTCAAAAAGATCTCCCTAAGCACATTGTGTAGAGTCGAGCTAAAGAGCTCATTCCCTCTTCTGATAATTTCCTAGTTACTCTTCTGGTTGAAATGACAGGAAAAAAATTAGCCATTCAGGGATTTTTGCCGATATATTAGGAGATAAGAAGAAACAGAAAAAAAATCTAACGGCAGGCCTGGACAGCGCCGACTAATTTTAATTAATTCGCTTCCTATTTCATCCGCATGCAAGCGGTAAATACTGGTCTATGTTCCCTGCAGGGCTTTCATGTTCAAAAAGCACTTTTATCTATGATGGGGAATGGGGAGCTTCATGTAGCCATGAACTCACTGCAACGTATAGACCTAGATGTTTTTTATAGCTATCATCATATGTTATTGTCCTTTGTATAACTTAAACTAAGAAAAACAAAACAAAAAAACATCTGTAACATGTTTAAATGCAGTATAAGTGATTTATTTCTGGGAGGGGAGTTACAATTAACTGTTAAATAGCTCAATATTCTCATCTAATCATTATATAGAGTGTTTGTTCAGTAATGGTCTCGATGTCTCTCAAGCTCCGGATAGACGGTCGTCAAGAACTGCCGATCCGACCTATATAGACAGTATTATGGAGATCAAGTCCATATATTGGCATACTGATGACATAAAGTGTCTCCATATATGGGCACAAAAGGGACACAGGCAGACATAGACACAGAGATCTCCATATATGGGCATAAAAGGGACACAGACATACAGACGGGTACTCTGACAACGGATACAATGGGTAATGCATAACAGGGTGGGGCATGCATTCATAACCTACATTGTTCCTGACTTGCATATCGTTCCCAATGAGTACCGGTCTAGTTTGTAAAAAAAAAAGAAAAAAGAAAAGCTGATCTTCAAGCTCACAACTTGTTGTGTTTTTGACATTTTGTGTAGAGTGTTAAAAGGTGCTCAGACCAAGTAGGCTATAGAGCTCTGAGGGACCCTGGTCAGCTAGTACCGTATATAAGTTCCATCTGCTGAGTAACAGTTTATGACTTTCAAAATCACAAAGAGGTTCCAACTCAGCTTCTCAAGACGGACCAAAACACAATTCAGCGTTGTTAGGTTTCGAGAGCCTGTAAGGCTTCGAACCCTATTACATTCCTTGGCTTTCATTATTATTATTATTCTTCCGCCGTTTTTGCCAGTTCTGGCCTAACCGCCTGGTCACTTCTTATGAAATTCGGCAATATGGTAGAGGGCTATGCCAAACGGCGAAAACCCGAAACTCACAACCATTGGCCAAAGGGTGGCGCTGTAGCACTCAATTGAACATGCCAACTTTGAACAGGTACAGCTCATGCCCTGTTCGACCTACAGCCATGAAACTTCGATACACACATGCGTCTCCTCATGCCTAACAACTTTCACTGTTGGACTTTTGACCTCTGACCTTTAGATCTCCCACCATTTCGAATTCTATGAAAAGCAGTAAAAAGCAGTAAAAAGCCTACTCCTCCTGGGATTTATGAGCAATCTGTACGAAACTGTATACACATGAACTTTGGACCAATGCCGACAAACGTAACTTAGCGGATTTTCCATAAGTGAAAACGTTAAGCTTTTATAAGCCAATGAAAATTGCAGCTTTTTTTTAATTATTCATCTGCCCCTAACACATACATGCAGACTCACATTTGTTTGACACTTTGCAATATTGTAGAGGGTCCTTCCAAGTATCACTGAAACCAATCTTACTCCAATTGGTCAAAGGGGGGCGCTATAGCAATTTTTTGAAAATGCAAACTTTAAACAGGCAAAAGTCATGCCTCGTTTGGCCGACAGCCGTTAAACCTGCTTACACATGTGCCTTGACTCATGAGGAACACATGTATCACTTTGACCAGTAAGCTCTGCCCTTAGATTGTCTGCAATTTTGAGCAGTTTGAAAAACATTTAAATCCAGGATTTCTGAGCAATTTGCATGAAACTGTGTCAAATACATGTTTGAGGCCCTTTTTCACAGGTTCAGGTGTGTTGGTTCAATAGCTTGATCGCTTAATCATCTGCCTTGAAACCATAGGGTAGCCGGTTCGAATCCCACCTCAGGTAGTCTTAATTATAATTGCATTGCACACAACATGACTATATCAATGAATACATGTGCAATTGTTAAAGATGACGAGAAATGAATACTTGAAAGTAGTTATTTTCAATGTATGACGTACTTCATTCGCGCTTTTGTTTTGTTTTGTTGGATTCTCCCTTTTCACTGTCTAAGGCTGTGTATTGGATAGCTCCACCAGTATGTGTGAGTCTCATATGCCAAAGGTCCCTGGTTCGAATCCCACTTATTACAGTTCACATTTAAATTGCATTGTACAAAACATGACCCTGTTAATTCAGACATGTGCAATGTTTAGACAATAACACGAAATGCTTTTGAGAGTAGTTGTTTTTTATGTATGACATACTTTCTTGTGAAAATAGACGATCTACAATCTCACACCTTTTTAGATAGCAACGCGTTGTGAGCTTGTAGATCGACTATTTTCCACTAGTTTCCATTCCGAAATATATTGAGCAGTTTGAAAAACATTTAAACCAAGGATTTCTGAGCAATTTGCGTGAAAGTGTGTCATGTGTGTAAACTCCCTTTTCACTAGTACAGGTCTGTTGGCCCAATGGCTTAATCATCTGCCTTGAAACCACAGGGTTCCTGGTTCGAATCCCACGTCATGTAGAATTCATTATAATTGCATTGCACACAACATGACTGTATCAATGAATACATGTGCAATTGTTAACCAGTAAACTCCGCCCTTAGATTGTCTGCAATTTTGAGCAGTTTGAAAAACATTTAAATCCACTATTTCTGAGCAATTTGCGTGAAAGTGTGTCATGTGTGTGAACTCCCTTTTCATCAGTTCGGGTCTGTTGGCCCAATGGCTTAATCATCTGCCTTGATACCAGAGGGTCGCCGGTTCAAATCTCACCTCATGCAGACCTCAACTCAATTGCATTGCACACAACATGACTGTATCAATGAATGACCAATGCCGACAGACGTGAGCAAGCAGATTTTCCATAAGTGAAAACGTTAAGCTTTTTATAAGCCAATGAAAATTGCAGTTTTATGACAATTATTCATCTGCCCCTAAAACATACATGCAGACTCGCATTTGTTTGACACTTTGCAATATTGTAGAAGGTCATTCCAAGTATCACTGAAACCAATCTTACTCCAATTGGTCAAAGGGGGGCGCTATAGCAATTTTTTGAAAATGCAAACTTTAAACAGGCAAAAGTCATGCCTCGTTTGGCCGACAGCCGTTAAACCTGCTTACACATGTGCCTTGACTCATGAGGAACACATGTATCACTTTGACCAGTAAGCTCTGCCCTTAGATTGTCTGCAATTTTGAGCAGTTTGAAAAACATTTAAATCCAGGATTTCTGAGCAATTTGCGTGAAAGTGTGTCATGTGTTTGAACTCCCTTTTCACTATTTCAGGTGTGTAGGTTCAATAGCTTGATAGCTTAATCATCTGCCTTGAAACCACAGGGTTGCTGGTTCAAATCCCACCTCAGGTAGACTTCATTATAATTGCATTGCACACAACATGACTGTATCAATGAGGAACATATCTATCACTTTGACCAGTAAGCTCCGCCCTTAGATTGTCTGCAATTTTGAGCAGTTTGAAAAACATTTAAATCCAGCATTTCTGAGCAATTTGCGTGAAAGTGTGTCATGTGTGTGAACTCCTTTTTCATCAGTTCGGGTCTGTTGGCCCAATGGCTTAATCATCTGCCTTGATACCACAGGGTCGCTGGTTCAAATCTCACCTCATGCAGACCTCAACTCAATTGCATTGCACACAACATGACTGTATCAATGCATGTGCAATTGTTAAAGATAACGAGAAATGCATACTTGAAAGTAGTTATTTTCAATGTATGACGTAATTCATTTGCCCTTTTGTTTTGTGTTGTTGGATTCTCCTTTCTCACTATCTGATGCTGTCGATTCAATAGCTCCACCAGTAGAGTGTGAGAGTGTCAACAGACACCATCAGGGAGGCCATATCTCTAGCTCAATGAGAAGAGAGGCAGCCTGTGAATCCATAGGTCGCTGGTTCGATCCCTGTCCCCAACAATGCGTTGAGGTGATCATCATTTGGAATTCCCCCTATTCCCATGGATTGGATCCACCCCTCTCACTCATCACCAATCACACCTGCCACATGCACAGTACAATTTTTAGGTACTTTTACTTTACTACTCTACTCTACTGCAATTACAGCAGATGACAGCTTTAGTTACTTGTTACTTTGCAGATGTAATTATTAATACAACACCTACAGTAACCACATACAGCCGATCTACAATGTGACGCGTTATGAGCTTGTATGTATATAATAAGCAACCCATGCTGTATGATAACTTACCACATATGAAATCCAATTCTGTCTATCCAATGGCTCAGTCTGTACTGTGGCCATAGCTGAGTGGTTAGTAAGCCCACCTAGGGAGCCAGAGGCCCTCGTTGCCCCAGGTACGATTCCAGGCCAGGCCAGCAAATGTGTCGATGAAATGAAATTTGTCCCTGAGCAAGACTCTTAACCCCTAATTGCTCACAGGCCCTCATTGGAAACAAGACCGCAAGGACTTTCATGAACGGACCTGGAATTATCCTTATCCTTTACACTGTCTACCCACAAGTCTATAGGTCCCTGGTTCAAACCTCAATTTAACCGGTCCAAATATAATTTACTGAACAAAAATCATGACTTTGTTAATTAATGCATGTTCACTTCTTCTCTCTCGCTCTCTCTCTTACTGCCTCTCTTTCTCACTGCCTCTCTCTCTCTCCCTCTCTCTCTCTCTCTCTCTCTCTCTCTTTCTTTTCTCTCTCTCTCTCTCTCTCTCTCTCTCTCTCTCTCTCTCTCTCTCTCTCTCTCTCTCTCTCTCCCTCTCCCTCTCCCTCTCCCTCTCTCTCTCTCTCTCTCTCTCTGTCACTGTCTGTCTGTCTGCCAGTCTGCCACTCTGTCACTGTCTGTCTGTCTGCCAGTCTGCCACTCTGTCACTGTCTGTCTGTCTGTCTGTCTGCCAGTCTGCCAGTCTGCCACTCTGTCACTCTGTCACAGTCTGTCTGTCTGCCAGTCTGCCACTCTGTCACTGTCTGTCTGTCTGTCTGCCAGTCTGCCACTCTGTCACTGTCTGTCTGTCTGCCAGTCTGCCACTCTGTCACTGTCTGTCTGTCTGCCAGTCTGCCACTCTGTCACTGTCTGTCTGTCTGCCAGTCTGCCAGTCTGCCACAGTCTGTCTGTCTGCCAGTCTGCCACTCTGTCACTGTCTGTCTGTCTGCCACTCTGCCACTCTGTCACAGTCTGTCTGTTTGTCTGTCTGCCACTCTGTCACAGTCTGCCAGTCTGCCAGTCTGTCACAGTCTGCCAGTCTGCCACTCTGTCACTGTCTGTCTGTCTGCCAGTCTGCCAGTCTGCCACAGTCTGTCTGTCTGCCAGTCTGCCACAGTCTGTCACAGTCTGCCAGTCTGCTAGTCTGCCACTCTGTCACAGTCTGCCAGTCTGCCACTCTGTCAAAGTCTGCCAGTCTGCCAGTCTGCCACTCTGTCACAGTCTGCCAGTCTGCCATTATTCTCGAAACCGCTCATTGCTGCTTGCAGCTATATTTTTCTCTTGTTATTCTACCAAAAGAAAAAAAACACTGAATTCACTTCACTCTCAGTCTCACTTTGTGGCAGCGGTGGCCTAGTGGTTAGAGGGGCGGCCTTGATACCGGAAGGTCCCTAGTTCGATTCCCCAATTCATCACATCAATCATGAATCACCGCTGAATAGCCCTTGAGCAAGGCTTCCATGCAGGGTCCGGCTGGAAACAAGCTTCGTGCTTAGTCCGACACCCTGGGTAAACAACAAACTTTGCTTTTGCTTTACCAACGCATGAGGCAAGGTCTTGGCAGGAACTGATGCGTGAGCGCCAAAAAACAGAACCATGAGGTCACCGCAGTCACCTGTCTCGTAAATCAATTGTTTCTCCGTCTCGCGAGGCCTGTTTTATTGAGGTAACGATACCGCTAAAAGCACCGGGGGCCTCTGGTTGGTGTTTATGGTGGAGGGCGGCCATCTTGTGTACGCGGTACGACAGGAAACTGAGTGTGACACCGGGCCGAGTCACACACCTGTCACAGCACCGCCACCCAGCGTACCGCCGCTGTTGCAATTAGTCCCTCAATTACACCCTGGCTCTCGCTAATGGAAGCCACACAGCGAGAACGCTCTTTGGGTCCATTATGGGGCTCAATTACAGTGTCAGCACTATATGCCCTGGAAGGCTCATTACAACACAAACCCATACATATGACTTCCTGAAGCCACAATCACGGCATCATTTTGTTGCTGTCGGGCAGAAACCTTGCATCCAGAAAATTTCAACTTGTTATGTTTTTGTTTTTGTAGGCATACATTTTTGTTAAATGATGACCTATTTCATCATACAAGAGTGTCGCACAGAAGTAGTAAAATAAATAGCAGATCTACAAGGTCTACAAGCAGCTATTTTCACTGTATCAAAATAAAAAGGAAAGCTTTTGGACATAAGAGGTTTCCACCCAACAGCGACAATATATTTTAGCAGGCCTGGATTTGCATTTCCTTTTCGGTCTGTTGTTATGTGCTTGAAATTTTAGGCCCTAACAATGAAAGCATCATTGATGCGAGACACGTAAGTCCACCTGTTTACATCGCCTGTCTAATTTAAAAACGGACTGGTTTTCTAAAATGGTCAAACAAGCGAAAACAAGCATACGTACAGTACACAGTTTGAAATACAAATACACTATGTTTCTGCGGTGCTCTCCAACTCATTTTGGATGGTCTGTGTCACGCGTCAACTCTCCAAATTTGGACTGAGCTCCGAGAGACACCTCCAAGGTGGCTACAGCTGTTGTAGACAATGGCTGCATTTGATTATGCAAGCGTCTGACACTTTCAGTCTGTCAGAGCCTTTATGTTTGATAATCATAAGTTAACAATAATGCAACAATGTTAATTTGCTGCTCTCAGGGCAGTTTCTCAATGCTGCTCTCAGGGCAGCTTAAATGATATACATACAACAACATTAATTTGCTGCTCTGAGGGCAGTTTCTAAATGCTGGTCTCAGGGCAGTTTATAGCCTTTTACAGGTATATGTATGCAACAATGTTAATGTACTGCTTTCAGGGCACTTTCTCAATGCTGTTCTCAGCGCAGCTTATAGCCTTCTACAGGTATATAGATGCAACAATGTTTATTTTGCTCTGAGGGCAGTTTCTCAATGCTGCTCTCAGGGCAGCTTAAATGATATACATACAACAACAACAACATTAATTTACAGCTTTTTGGGCTTTTTCTCAATGCTCAATTTCTCAATTTGCTGTTCTCAGGGCACTTTCTCAATGCTGCTCTCAGAGCAGCTTAAATGATATACGTACAACAACAACAACAACAACAACATTAATGTACTGCTCTGTGGGCTGTTTCTCAATGCTGGTCTCAGGGAAGCTTATAGACCTCTACAGGTATATATTTGCAACAGTGTTAATTTGCTGCTCTCAGGGCACTTTCTCAATGCTGCTCTCAGAGCAGCTTATAGCCTTCTACAGGTATATACATGTAGATGCAACAATGTTAATTTGCTGCTCTGAGAGCAGTTTTTCAATGCTGGTCTCAGGGCAGCTTATAGCCTTCTAAAGGTATATGTATGCAACAATGTTAATTTGCTGCTCTCAGGGCACTTTCTCAATGCTGATCTGAGGGCAGTTTCTCAATGCTGGCAGCTTAAATGATATACATACAACAACAACATGAATTTACTGCTCTTTGGGCTGTTTCTCAATGCTGGTCTCAGGGAAGCTTATAGCCCTCTACAGGTATATAAAAAATGAATGTTTTAACCCTGGTCACCCTGTTTTGGTCAAAATGTGTCAATTTGTTAAAAACATAGTACAACATAGAAGCTCACCACTCATTTTGTTGACGGGCAGAAACCTCA
>NC_139954.1:28461314-28473814 GCF_963454915.1 Gymnoscopelus microlampas
TCATGTCCCTCTGGAAAAATCACCTCGCCCTCCCCAGCAACGCCTAATGCGTTTTTAATAATATATTCGCAACCATCAGCATCTCACCTCGCAGGGCTAGGTGTGTGTGTGTGTGTGTGTGTGTGTGTGTGTGTGTGTGTGTGTGTGTGTGTGTGTGTGTGTGTGTGTGTGTGTGTGTGTGTGTGTGTGTGTGTGTGTGTGTGTGTGTGTGTGTGTGTGTGTGTGTGTGTGTGTGAGAGAGAGAGTGTACTCAACGTGGGCAGAGGAAGATAAACAGCTTTTAGGAGGTCCAAGAGAGGGGAGAAGGAGGGCGACAAGACGGATGGCTCAGCAAAATTGGATCCATCCTGGAAATATATATTTCGCTCTGGTTTATATATATATATATATATATATATATATATATATATATATATATATATATATATATATATATATATATATATATATATATATATATATATATATATATATATATATATATATATATATTATATATATATTATATATTTATTTAAAAGAAATATACACCTTCCTGTGATCGGTGAAACGAAGCGAGACCTGGAGTAAGAAGCAGCAGCTGTATATCACCTCGAAACCACATGTACATGTACAGTAGCAGATGTACCGTTTGATTCGATAGAGAGATCTTTCAAGAGCGGGGTTAAAGGGACTAGAAGCTCGGCCGCCCTTCGGGCGGCCGAGCGTCTAGCCCTTCGGGTTGCCGAGGGTCTAGTCGGGGACCGGCCTACACAGGAACGATGTAAATAGGGAATGAATGCTCCACCCTTTAAATCAAACCCCATTATACCTGTTGTCATAGGACCCGTTTTGGCCATCTGTTTGCCTGTGTCCATTTATGCCCATCTGTGTGTGCATTTATGCCCATATATGGAGCTATCTGTGTCTGTGATATATGGACATCTCTGTATGTGTCTGGGTGTGTCCCTTTTATGCCCGTATATGGAGATCTCTGTGTCTGTCTGTGTCCATTTATGCCCATTATCCTAAAGGAGTTCGCTATAAACAATGTTGTCAGTAATGCCCTTGTCATTATCCACAATGAAAACTTTTACAGCGCTGGCTCTCTTTCCTCTAGAGAAGGCTGTGTAGAGTTGGCCATGAGCGAACACAGGTTTAGGCAAGTAGATGCCAACTCGTTCATTCTCTTGGCCCTGACCCTTATTGATTGTAACAGAGAATGCTAAGCGGATAGGGAACTGTCGTCTAATGAAGGTGAAGGGAAGCTCACCTCTGTCATAGTGAGGTATTCTTGGTAGGAAGATTGTTTCACCCCTGTTTGTGCCTACTGCAATCTCACACTCAATGACTCTGTCCATCATTTGCATTACCACCATTCTGGTGCCATTCTTGAGAGTGCGGTCAGGACCTGATTGCAGGTTTCTAAGCAGCTTGACTGGTGCGCCTACTTTCAATTTGAGGTTATGATCAGGGATTCAACATAACACTGGCCTTGATGAATCTGGAGATCTCATCCCTGTCTTCAATATCGAGAGTGCCAACATCAACTCCTTTATGGACGTATTTGTACAGGTACTTGATGGTACGGAAGGAGCCAACAAATTCAACATTGATGTGGCATTTATATTTAAGTAGGACCCAAGCGTTGTAAGGAACGACCCACCTGCTGTCAAACAGAAAGTCATTCTTCTTATGGGTGTGACCGACAATGGGCCGTCTGTACTCTGGGTAGCCATGACCATCATGAGGCAGTCGTGTGTTGGCACAGAAGTTTTTAGGGAATTTCTTAGTACAGATACCATTGACCATGCAGGGGCTGTTAGGGTAGGCCGGGCCACAGGGTCCATGTAGCATGAATCGACACACCAGCTCATACAGCTCTGGCTCCTTTTGTTTGTCAGGTATGTCTGCTCTAATTATTTGATCAATGTCATCGACTGTCAAAATCTCATGTAGGAGTAGCAGTATGTGGGCATGTTTCAGTCCTCTCATCTGTCCTTCAATAGTGTGTATTCTAGCCTTCATCTTCCCAAAGACGCCGAGCTTTGTGTCGTGGAGGAGCTCATCCAAACTCCTTTTGAAAACTTTGTTAACAATGTCTGGTCTGTCAGTGGGCTGCTGTCCTGGAAAGATGTTACTCAGTACACCTTCACTCCTTGCGTTTGACGTCATGGTAATGAAGAGGTCAAACCTTCTATATCTGGCTGCTATGGCAAGGGCATCTTGAAAGCGCTTGAATTGGTATCTGGGGCTACCAGTGTGTGAGCCTGGAAGAATTATCTGTTGACCAATCCTGGTGGCCTCAGTCTGTCCTGGCTGTGCTTGCTGTGCAGTTAGGGCATCATCCAGACCTGAATACTGGTGGGCCCTGTACTTGTCTTGTTGTTCCCTACTCCTGTAGAATTTCATCCGGCAACTTTCAATTTTGGAGTATTGATCACAGAAGTATTCTTGAGTAAGTCTCCCTGACTTCAGAAGGGTGTTGAAAGAATTAGTTCTTTGTTGTAGATGGAATCTGAAGAACTCCTGAAGAGTGACTTTGCCTCTGGCTGAATTTGCATTAACCTTGAGGATGGGATTGTCGATGCTGAAGCCAGCATCTCCATATGGCAAGATCAAGGGATAGGCTGCTGGGTCATACATAGGGTGGAGTGAATTGATATGTGTAGTTTGTCTGTGATTAGGTGCATCAGCTGGAGTTCTGTACAGAACAATGTCTCGAGGTTGTGTCTGGTCTCCTGGTGCAAAAATAACAACGTCAGGGACATCAGGAACACTGTCTCCTCCTCCGTCTGCTCCTCCTGTCTGACCAGCAGATGTTGACTGTCCCATCTGATCCCCTGTCATAGTTTTATGCCCATATATGGAGATCTCTGTATCTGGTTGTCTGTGTCCCTTTATGCCCATAATGGAGATCTCTGTATCTGTCTGTGCCTTCGACTGTGTTGCAGACACAGTGCCGGTTCCCCCTTTAATGCAAACCCCATTATACGTGTTGTCATTGGACCCGCTTTGTTGCTCTTTTCTTTTTTGTAGCGGGAGAGTTCAGCTTGAGTTTTTTTGGAGAACTTGTTTTTTGTTGGTCTTGTGCTGAAGTACCAAGTTGTTACGAATTATTTCTCCTTCACCGGGGTTTAGCTTTGGTAGCTTTTCTGGAGTACTCATTTTTTTGAGAGCTGCTTATAGACTATATGCAGAGGTCTGTCAAGAGTGCTGGACTTAGCTTAGAAGCCGGCTTATATACTTTCATCTGACACGTATGCCACGTGATGTCAGAGCCCTTTATGGTGTGATGTCACAATGAGTCAGCGCTTGCGCGAGAAGTGATTGGCAGGTGAGTTGTTACGAATTATTTCTCCTTCACCGGGGTTTAGCTTTGGTAGCTTTTCTGGAGTACTCATTTTTTTGAGAGCTGCTTATAGACTATATGCAGAGGTCTGTCAAGAGTGCTGGACTTAGCTTAGAAGCCGGCTTATATACTTTCATCTGACACGTATGCCACGTGATGTCAGAGCCCTTTATGGTGTGATGTCACAATGAGTCAGCGCTTGCGCGAGAAGTGATTGGCAGGTGAGATTGACCACCCGGAAGTAAATTTGTCATATGGAGATTCCGAACCTTTCGCGTTGGTTCCGGAAAACCGCATATCGGGTCGGGTCGAGGCCTAGCTAAGATCGTAGGCAAAGGTCTGAGCTATCTGTGTGCGAAATTTGGAGTCTGTAGCACCAACCATGTGCTGTCAGGGCTCATCCATGCGATTTGGCCCAATTCGGCCTCGGCTTCAATTAGTAGTCACGACGAGGCAACATTAAGCCTACATTTTAAAACTATTCATATATATATATATCCGTGCGCGTCCGTATCCGCGTGAACTGTTCGAGTGAAACCGAATGGAACCGAGTTCAGCCGACAAAAATGGAACGAGCCACCATTGTTTTCTGCTGCGCTGTTTTTAGTTTTTACTTTCAGTTTTAAAAAGCTCTCAAACTTCTTTTTTGAGGCACAGAATTTACTTTTAAGATATCGTTTTGGATAGAATGTAGTTGTTTAACTTCATATATGTGGTCAATGTATCATGACTATTTAAAAATAAAAATTCAGAGAACCGGCAGGGGCGGGCAGTGACACGCATTGTATCCGAATAAAGCAACCTATTTTCGGCATGGCCCCCTTGCGTCACCCCCTGGTGGTCGGAGAAACAAACTGCTGATGAGGAGGGGGTGGGGGAGTGGAGGGGCGGTGTTTGACAACATTTTTTTTTCTTTTTTTGATCTCTGAACTTGCCTAGAATCCCTTCAAAGAGAGTAACAAACAAAGCTAGTGCGATTACTTTTTCGGTTAATATATATATATTTTTATATATACAATATCAGACGATCAACTCAAAAAGAATCTATTTGCTTTTCTATAATCGACTATTTTGATTCAAGTCTGATTAACCATTAAAGCTGTTACGTCTCGCTCCTCCTCGCCTCCACATCCTGGTGCTGTGGTCTCTCTGTACCCGGCAGCACCACCTGAGGGCTCCATAGCACACCTCAGCACACCTCAGCACACCTGTGTCCCGTTCCCAATCTCCTCACCTGGTCGTCATCTGCAATCACCTCCAGAGGCTACAAAAGCCTGGCTTGCATGCAGCTCGGCGCCAGATCTTCACCAGTCTATGGTTGGTAAAGTATAGCCAGTCAGACTTAGATTCCAGTGTGTTAGAGCTATAGCCAGTTTAACGTTACGCAGTTACTGTGCACTTTCCCTCCTTGTGAATCTATTACTGACCCTGCTTCTCCTCTCTTCTCCAGTGTCCGGGATTCTCTGCTGAGTCGTGCCAACCTACGGAGCCCACACCCCTCTTCCCGCCACCTTGTTATTTAACCTCCTGTTAATAAACTCGCCCGGGTGGGCTTTAACCCTTTATTGCCTCCTCCTTGCTGTGCGTTTGGGTCACACACACACGGGTCATAACAGTAAGATCTGGCCCAGCATGTACTCCACCTCCCCTGCCCGCATAGCTTACATAACTAACCTGACCACCGGAAGGGCGCGCCGGTGGATTTTGGCTAGCCGTGAGGGGTCTGCAGCCTATATGCAGATCTACAAGGATTTTGTGATGGAGTTCAAGAATGTGTTCGACCACGACGTCCAGGGGCAGGACGCAGACACAGCTCTCTCCACTCTCCAGCAGGGCTCTTTCTCTGTAGCAGATTATGCCGCTGAGTTCCGCATCCTCGCCGCCCGTTGTGATTGGAACGAGCCTGCGCTTCACAGCGCGTTCCTCCATGGCTTGGGTGAGGCTACGAAGGACGCCTTAGCTGAGAGGGTGAGACCCTCCACTCTGAACCAGCTCATCTCACTCTCCGTTTCCATTGATGAGCGCCGCCGCGAACGTAAGCGTGAGAGGACGTCCCAGCATCATGTTGCTGCCAAGCCATCTTCCTCCACCCTGTCCAGTCTCACTCGGCCTGTGCCAGTTCCATCTGCCTTCCCTGGTTCCTCAGGAGAGGACTCCATGCAACTGGGCCGAATCCGTGTGACTCCCAGGGGCCGCTTATCTCCAGCTGAGCGCGAGCACCGCAGACTACATAGACTCTGTAGGTATTGCGCCAGCCCAGCGCACAGTGTTCACTCCTGTCCAATTCTGCTCTCCAGAGTGTCCTCTTCTCGGGCACCAGGGGGAGTAGTTTCGCCCACTCTGGGTTTTCGGGTGAGTCGCCTCGTCACTTCCCAGCCCCTCACCAGTGTTGCCAGATTCCCTGTCACTCTCGCCTGGCAGGGGCAGACACTCACCACTGCAGCTCTTATCGACTCTGGGGCCGATGAGAGCTTTGTTGACCTCCAGTACGCCCAGAGGGTGGGACTCCCAGTCTCTGCTCTGAAGAGGCCTCTCTCTGCCTTCGCTCTGAATGGTCACACCATGGGTCCCATCACACACCGGACCCAGTCCCTCACCCTCACTGTCTCGGGAGATCACGTGGAGAACATCCGCCCCTACGTCATTCACTCCCCGGACGCCCCGTTCATCCTGGGCAGAACCTGGTTGGAGCTTCACACCCCCCACGTCTGCTGGAGTTCTGGGCGCATTCTCAGCTGGAGCACCGCCTGCCAGGTCTGTTGCCTTCAGTCCGCCCCGACCTCCGCCCAAGCTGAGTCTCCTCCTGTCCGGGTTGCTCCTCGGCCGAGGGGTCGTCAGCGGCGGGCTCACCCCGACCCTGCCCGCCATTCGCCTGGTGGCGAACCTTGGAGGGGGGGTCCTGTTACGTCTCGCTCCTCCTCGCCTCCACATCCTGGTGCTGTGGTCTCTCTGTACCCGGCAGCACCACCTGAGGGCTCCATAGCACACCTCAGCACACCTCAGCACACCTGTGTCCCGTTCCCAATCTCCTCACCTGGTCGTCATCTGCAATCACCTCCAGAGGCTACAAAAGCCTGGCTTGCATGCAGCTCGGCGCCAGATCTTCACCAGTCTATGGTTGGTAAAGTATAGCCAGTCAGACTTAGATTCCAGTGTGTTAGAGCTATAGCCAGTTTAACGTTACACAGTTACTGTGCACTTTCCCTCCTTGTGAATCTATTACTGACCCTGCTTCTCCTCTCTTCTCCAGTGTCCGGGATTCTCTGCTGAGTCGTGCCAACCTACGGAGCCCACACCCCTCTTCCCGCCACTTTGTTATTTAACCTCCTGTTAATAAACTCGCCCGGGTGGGCTTTAACCCTTTATTGCCTCCTCCTTGCTGTGCGTTTGGGTCACACACACACGGGTCATAACAAAAGCTCTATTTTATTCTTTGACGTGCAATGGTGTCACTCAAAAGTAGTCACAGCTAGATCGGCTCTTTTTGATTTTATGTTGCTTTTATATTTAAAAATGACATGTTTTGAAATCGATTATTTTAGGAACATTTTTTTTACATCATTTGATATTCATTTAAGATTATTTAAGATTATAAGTCAATGGTTCTGAAACCTTTTCATGTCAAGGACCCCCAATGTATTATGTATTTGGCTGCGGAACCCCATCTGAACAGGGTCCCCCAGAAGAGAAGATTTACGTTAAAACGAATTATTCAATATTTTTCAAATATTTTCTAAAATAGCAGATGTACAAGCTCGCAGACTGGCATGAAGTGACGTGCTGTGACCTGCTATTTTTGAATAGCCAACATATAAATGGATAGACTGTGGTGCTCTGTTAAGTCATATCGCCTGACAGAGTGACAGTGACAGATCTCAGTGCGTTTTGCTCAAGAGCACTGTGTGTCTCTAGTGTAGAGACTGAACCCTAGATGTCTCAAGTATTGTATGTGACTTGTATGTGTCACTCCCAACCACCAGGCTGACCTGTGGCCTCTTCAGGAAATCATGAAAACACATTTTTATATGGAAAACCATATAAAACCATCTTGTGGAGTATGCTCTCTGTGGTCTGTGGTTTTATAAGCCCAAGCATAATTAAAGTTATTCAGCACAGAAAAGCAGATAATGGGGAAAATCTGTGTGTGCGTGTGTGCATGTGCGTGTGTGTGTGTGTGTGTGTGTGTGTGTGTGTGTGTGTGTGTGTGTGTGTGTGTGTGTGTGTGTGTGTGTGTGTGTGTGTGTGTGTGTGTGTGTGTGTGTGTGTGTGTGTGTGTGCGTGCGTGTGTGTATGAGTTTGCGCGTGTGTGGGTTGGTGGGGGTTGAAGTACTGCATCTAAAAGACACTACTGTATACAGTACTATATAGTTGAAGCTGCAATACATAACTTGTTGTAATGAATAAAACATAGTATGTTAGTATGTATTAATGAACAAAACCGCAGTGGTTGTAGTTGGTCTTCCTACTCGTTCAATGCTAGGGAGGCCATCATTTGAATCCAGGGTAGGTTATGAATCTTACAGATTGCATCATTTAATCTTTTTATCTTCAGAGAAAAGAAGCTTCACATTACACTATATATAAGTGTTGTTCATTATATTAATACATTATATTAAACTGCTCTTGTTGTGTCCTGCTGCCAGTACTGTGATATACTGTATAATGCATAATGTCATTTGAATTGAGGAGAGGAGAGGAGAGGAGAGGAAAGGAAAGGAAAGGAAAGGAAAGGAAAGGAAAGGAAAGGAAAGGAGAGGAGAGGAGAGGAGAGGAGAGGAAAGGAGCCTGAAAGGCTAGTGGTTCTCATGCCAAGGACCCCAAATTGATGTATTTGGCCGCGGCACGCCTGAAAGGCTAGTGGTTCTCATGCCAAGGACCCCAAATTGATGTATTTGGCCGTGGACCCCCCATCTGAAAAGATTTTGTGTCAGGGACCCCGATACAAGATTTCTATTGTTAATATGTTTCATAAGTGTTCTGAATTGTTTGAACTTTTTCAAATTTATGTAGGGTTAAGAATTTTGTCCTGGAACCCCCTCAAGCATTTTGCTCTTGAACCCCCTCAAGGACCCCTGGCGGTCCCCGGACCCCACTTTGAGATCCAGTGGGCTAAAGTTAAATAAACAGAGGGGGGTCATCTGCGGGGTGACCCAGAGAGGCGAGAGTAAGAAGAACATATAAGTACACTGAAAAATAATGATGGTGGCGTTGTCATTCACCTCAATTATTCTTTCTAATCTGTCTCACCTGAAGCGCTGCTATCCTGAACATAGAGTAGAGCCATCTCGTTAGAGGTTAAGCCAATTAGCAGTAATATTTCAAGGGAATGACATTAGCCTCTCACTTCTTTCAGTGCGGAGGCGGTTTGGGGGGATGTCATTTATCTGACTCAGTGCAGTGCCATCCTGAGTTGCCGATCATTATTTGCTTGATAAAGAGGCACTTGTGACATTGTGGAACAATGCCTTATGGATTGTGTATAATCTGCTATCACTTACTGTAAAATATCCTATTGTCGCTATCAGGGAGAAAACTTGTATCTCCATATTTCAACTTTTTATGTTTTTCTTTCGTTTTTCATGAATGCCCTATTTTATACATTGTCGTATGACAGTGCTGCACAAAAGTGAGAAAGTGTGCAAACATGCCCAAAATAGGGACACTAGGTTTTATAAATATGTAACCAATGAAAAGCATTATCAATTACTTTACAACTCCTGAAAAGTAATGGTTGTGGACATACAAGGTTTCCGCCCGACAGCGACAATAAGTCTCTTTGCTGAGTGAGCTAGAGGTTACTTAGCACTGTATGACAGCAGTTAGGTGTTTCTATGCGGTCCATGTACTTTGCCAGTCATTAACATGGTGTTGTCGTGGCCTCCGTCTAATGCTCCCACCTTTCCACACGCTGGAATTCATCCCAAACAGGCGTTCTCAAACGACTCCTCTGACCCCTTCCCTCACACCGGCTTTTATTCTCCCGTGGTTAACTTGTCAATTGGCAGGATGGCACCGATTTGATGAAGAAAAAACAAAGGGAAAATCGGCTGGCAGGAAGTGTACGGGGAGGGAGGGCTGGGGGAATATAATTGCTGCCGTACTGTGCTGAAAAGGCTATTCAAATGCCATTCTGCGCAACGGTGATTGGCTCCCCCCCTCCCCTCCCTCCCCTCCTCTCTCCTCTCTCAATGCGTTCCCCCTGTCATTCAAAACATGAGGAGGCCTTTTCAGAAGCTTGGAATAGTTAGCATGGCGGAATAACAAGCTAATTAGAGCCCCTCTGGTGATGGATGTCTGAGAGGGGGGGTGGGGGGGCTGAGGGATGCACAGCACACCCATACCGCCACCGCCATCTGCCCCCATCTGACGGCTTAATTGGAAGAGCGATGGGGGATAGTTGGGACCCTGCCTAATTGCTGGGCTGACCCTCTGTACACGGTTCTTTTGACCCCCCCTCCCCCCCACCCCACCTTCCCCTCCTCCGCCGCCCCTTGCCCATTGCGCCTTGGGGTTTCAGACCCACTTTATTACGCTTCTCAGGTTGTGATCGGATTGCTGGGGTCAACGGGGGTCAATAAGTTGCCTAAAGCGGCCATCTTGGTGTCAAATTGAGGATGAAGGATGGGAACGGGGGTGAAAGTGCTCCTGGAGGCTGAGTTGACCAGCTTACTGGAGTGGCTGATCTTCAAACGCTGGCTGTAGGCAGTGGTATAAAGTAACGAAGTACTTTTACTCAAGTACTGCACGTAAGTAAAATTTTGAGGTGTTTTTACTTTTTTTTTTACTTTTCCACTACAATTATTTGAAACTAGTTTGTAGTTACTTTGTAGATTTTGATTATTATTACAAAACATATATTACCCACTTACCCATATACATTTCAGCCTTTTTTGAAAATAGCAGGTCAAGCTGCTATTTTCTGCGCAAGTTCTTCCCCAGAATACGGATGCTGGAGTTTAAGTGCTTAATCACATGAACCACATAAAACATAAAAACCTGCTTCTCATTTAATCGACATGAGCAAGATTAATTTGGTTATTTGTTCTAAATATCGTTTTCAAAATATTTTCGTTTAACTGCCCAGCCCTAGTTGAAATTGTCAGTTATTAGGTACTTTCCACCGCACGATGCAACACATTGAGCTTAGATCCGCTGTTTATGGCGAGCGAAGCCGTTGTACGACAGTATAAAGTACTCCTTGCCTATGTCATTGCATCGTTTCCACAGCAACCACTTCAGCCAGAAGAGAAGACAAGTTTGACTCGTAAAAAAAATAAAAATGGACTTCTCTCATGTCAATCATGTGTCCGCATGTAGTTTCACACTTTTCATTAAGCAAAATCTACACGTATTACATTTGGTGAAAGTTATCCTGGTTTATTAAATGCCGCAGAGGCTTTAAGACAAGAAAAATGTGTATAATTAAAGCTCCAACCTGTCTCATGGCTTTATACTTTTACCCTTATCTATCTCTATGTCTGGTGCAAACCTTGTACAGTATGTCCAAAACCATTACTTTTCAGGAAATGAAAAAAAAAAGAACCTGTTCCAATCAAGCCCCCAGAACCGAGAGGGAGCAGTGAAGCGCATTGCATGCTAGCCGTTCATAGGTACTGCAGCTTATTACGGCTGGGGCCAGACACATGAACGAGCGAAAACGGTTTCGACCAATGGGCTCGACGTGCTTGTGCACGAGCTTGCGCATGGAGCTGTCACCTCCGTGATGCAAAACGCGTCACATAAGACCCATGCAAATAGGTCCCGTCCGTCACATTTCCCAACCCGGAAAAAGGGGTGAAAAGGGAGTATGTGCTGGGTGAGCGACTCAATACAAGTGGATGGGCGGAGATTTCCTGTGCCCTCTCTATTATTTTTTAACTCTATGGTTCCAATGGATCCAATCAAGTTATTATTTAGTCACAAGCTCCTATACTTGTCATTCGTTCAATATTTATAAAACCCACAGATAGACTTAACCAATTTAACTTAATGTTATTTGAAAAATAGCCGATCTACAAGCTCACAGTGCGACGCGTTGCGTTGTGTGCTATTTTTGCCACTTTTGTGTGACACTGCAATAACGAAGTAGGGCGTTCATTTACGAAAAACATTTAAAAAGTTGAAATATGCAGATACAAGGTTTGTGCCCGACAGCAGGGTTATCTAGAATGCTCAGTTCAGATCCAGACAGCATCGCCCCCTCCCAGCGCCACTGCAAACAGGCTGAGATATATTTAGTAACAGGAAGTTGTTCTATCCTGCTCGGTATCAATAGCAAAGCAGTGGGAAGGACCGGGAGAGAAAGTGGGTTAACTTTTGTTTTTTAACTTCCTCTCTGGGGTTTAAAATGGACGGTGCTCTGACTCCAAGCCCGGCCCGGGGTATTTTAGGTTCACTTGCTTGTTTATTGATCCATGATGAGATTATAGTACGTGATTAGAAATGGTTCCAGCATTCACTTTCATGTCTGTCTGTATGTTTGTTTGTTACCTTTTCTTTCTTTCTGTATGTCTGTCTGTCTTTGATATCCCTCCCTCCTCTGGGCATACATTTCCATGGCTGGTGGGGATATGTTTTATCCCTGCTTCTGGTCAGACTGAATATACGTGCATTTCCTTTTGGGAAATGTAGACGATCTGATATTTGATAAAATCACAATTTCAATTGTATTAAATATGTGTGATCTACTAGATCTCAACATATATCACGTTGTGACACGTTGTGAGCTTGTCTGCAATGTTTGGCAAAGAGATTTGGTGTAGACGGGGGAAAAAAAGCAGTCCAAGTACAGTTGTAACTCAAACCCGTTTCACTACGAGTGGGTTCAAGTGGTTAACGAACCCAGGTTATTGGTGCAACGCTGCAGTGAACGAATCGACAGTGAACTCCAGCTACTGTGCAAAAAACAACAGCCTCGACACCAAGTCTAACTTTCACTATATTCTACTTTTAGTTCAGCACATCATCACATTCTTTCAGCCGTGGATGCGGGCTCTCTGGCAGGGCTGCAGTCGGCACATGGCCTGCTGCTGGACGCTCTAAATGGAAACTGCCAATGTGCTCGCCGAGATACGCTGCCGGCGCGGCTCTCTGTTTGTCCGATGGCTTTGGGATTGGCTCGGAGACGAGTCCACCTACTGCTGATAAGTCTGTCAGGCTGGTTCTCTCA
>NC_139954.1:28478814-28491314 GCF_963454915.1 Gymnoscopelus microlampas
TTTTTTATTGAATGATTTGTATAAAACATGGTGGAAAGGCTGGTCCTAGACATGACTAACAGCTATTTTGACAAATACTTTTGTACTTTCACTCAAGTAAAAATGTGAATGCCAGGCTTTCACTTGTATCAGATCAGAGTATTTATAACTTGTTGTATCACTACTTAAAGGGATATTTAAAATGTGTCTGGGGTCATTTTGTGTGTACCCCAGACCGTTGTTAAGTTACTTGATTCAGTATTTTATCAGACACTACCCCTTCCTATAGAAGTAATTTCAAACTCCATTTTAACCATGTTAGACTCAATGTAAACACCCATACTTGGTTCTGGTGACTAATATTGTCCTTCTAATGTGTGAGGTGTTTGTGTTTTTTCAATTACCGGTACTTTTTTCATTGATTTTATTCCCCAAAACATTATTAAAAAAAACATGAAATAAGTTATTGAAAAAAACACAAACCCCTCACGCATTAGAAGGACAATATAAATCACCAGAACCAAGAAACCAAGAAAAGAAAAAGAATACCGGACAAAGTTTTGTATACCCACTGCCTTTAAGTAAAAAAAAAATCTGCATACTTCTTCCACCACTGAGGATAATACATCATGAAGCAACACATTCTAGTCAAGCTGACACCTAGCTGGAGGTTTGTGATCTACTGAGCACATGTTGTAGTTTTACTGTGGAATTAAGTTGTCTGCTTGTATCCCTCTGACACCACCAAGTCACACATGCTTCATCGTCTCGTTCACTTCTATTCTACGGGAGCAAGGGAGGGAGCGTCCAGTCACGGCGTTTTGACCATAGAGTAGACCATAAAAAATGGTCTTTAGAAACTGTAGGTTTTTGAAGCCGCTAGTTCAGCAAAATTTCCGCGAGTGCAACAGCAACCAGTGTGCTATTGGTGTGAAGGTGAGCGAGGGGTGGGTCTTCACTAAGTATAACCCAATCACAACAAGCCCTGTAAGCAAACCCTGCTTTATCATAAATGTAAACATTTATGGGACCATCATTCTATTCATTCATATCATACTGTGTGAAAGAAGACCTGAAACTGGCGATTGAAAATATAACGTCTTTATGAAAAGTAATAAAACCAAGTGTAAAGAAGCGTCCTGTCCCCTTTGACTTCAATGGAATGAGAATTATTTTGCAACCAGAGGAGGGGAACCAGCGCCAGCTGCTGGGCCATTAATGAGAACTGCAGCGTTTTCATTACCTCCGCATTGGCTTCATTTCCTAGACCAAACCATTTCTGCCTGACATCAACCAATAGGAAAGAAGTGCTTGGTTGACCCTATAGCAGGCTTTTGGCTTGTAATGTTTGCCAACCACTCCAAAGGAAGTCAAATGAACTACACATGAGAAAACTGTCCACAGCCTGCAAGGCAACATGGGAAATTGACACCTCAGCATGCCTTCTAATGCACATGTGTGACCGTATCCTAATAACGCACGTGTGTG
Organism: Gymnoscopelus microlampas; assembly: GCF_963454915.1. Classification (NCBI taxonomy): domain Eukaryota; kingdom Metazoa; phylum Chordata; class Actinopteri; order Myctophiformes; family Myctophidae; genus Gymnoscopelus; species Gymnoscopelus microlampas. The sequence continues at coordinate 28,480,282 of NC_139954.1, forward strand.
TGCACACACCTGGGCGCACACGCGCACACACACACACACACACACACACACGCACACACACACACACACACACACACACGCACGCGCGTGCGCACACAAGAAGCTGTCTGTCTATCATTGCAGGCAGGGCGTAAATCAGACGAGGCCGGCTCTACCGTGCGTCGCCGTGGTGACAGATTTACGAGAGGGCAACCTCCCTGTGAACCTGAGTTCTGCTTCACGTCTCACAACCCCCCAAAAACTAAAAAAAAAACTACACACACTCATATTTGTGTCGAGTTTTGCAGCGGGGAAAAAAGTGAGAAAAATTACAGCTTCCCCCTGTGCTTGGAAATTTCATGCAACTGTGAAATGAGAGGAAATAGATAGACTAGCCCTGATGGAATATAATATAATATACTATAATATAACACTGCAGAATTAAATACATGACTGCCAAACATGTTGTTTACATTGCTCTTCATCTTCTAATGTACTTTTACATTCTTCCAATTCTTTATTAATATCTTTCTAAATTAGTTTTCCAGTTGATGGTTAGTCTACAGTATCTCGCTCTCAGTATTCCTACTGTCTGTCTCTCCTTCACTGTCTCCCTCTCAGTTTTCCTACTGTCTGTCTCTCCTACACTGTCTCCCTCTCAACTTTCCTACCGTCTGACTCTCCTATGCTGCCTCCCTCTCACCTTTCCTACTGTGTCTCCTACATTGTCTCCTTGTTGTCTTCCCTTCATTAAAGGAAACAATACCAAAGACATCGGACTTCCTAATCTCCTCTGTGTTACGAAATAAACTGCATTCCTCTCAGGGCTTTGAAACAAACATCACAGAGAACAATCCGATATTCCCGCAGACGAACGTTTGATGCTCGCAACAGATGGTGCTGAGAATTGTGGGGGATTGTGCTGTGAGACCCACGTATGTTCACGTGAGAATCGGCGTCCATAAGTCACCAGTTGTTTTGACTAATGGGCTCCACTTGCGCCTCCATTTTCTTATCCAAACACAAGGTGTGTCCCCTAACGCTCCCCTTACTCTTCCACTCCATTCTTGCTCCTAATTGGAGCCATGGATAAAACGATTCACCCGTTCAGTTTTTTTCATTTCCTCTGCCTCTTGGAGGTGTGTGGAGTGCAGGCAGGTAGGGGAAGGCAGGGGAATACTTAGCGAATTCCTTTTTATACGAGGTAATCTGAACATAATGGGGATTACAGGCACCGTTTAAAACAGCATAATAAAACAATAACACAGTTCTGAGGGAGAGGGAGGTTAATAATTCTCCTAATCCCCTCCACTCAGCTTTTTTGACAGCGTCTCACTTGAGGGCTGCAAAACACGCACGACACGCACGCACGCACACATGCACGCGGGCGCGGCACGCACAAACTCACACATGCACGCACGCATGCACACCAATGCCCGAGTGTTTCCAGCTTTGCATTCTGTAAAAAGAAATTAAATGGGGTAAAATGTTTTTGGCAATATATTTGCAGAGATATTCTCCATACTGCTTTCTCCCACTCGCTCCTACACACACGCACACACACACACACACACACACACACACACACACACACACACACACACACACACACACACACACACACACACACACACACACACACACACACACACACACACAAACACAAACACACACACTTCACCACCAGTAGCTGGGTCATAAACCACGTATAGTGTTTTAACATTGATCTAGTTTTATTGAGTAGGCCTAGTCTAAATGTTAATTTATACTCTGTCGTACAACAGTGTCGAGCACCAGAAAGAGACAATTTTCGGTGTGTGAGTCGTGACACCATCGTACGATGAGGTATAAATTGGGTTTAAGACTATGTTTACAACCAGAACAAAAATACAAGAAAACATTTTGGAGAAAGTTTGATAATATAATAATACTAATATATAATATTAGTGGCCACTGTGCAGCATTGGTGCCGTGGAAATATACCTAGAGATTTTTTTTTTTCAAATACACTTTTTGGCCAGCTTCTGTTATTTACATGTTCTCTTTTTTAATTTTGTGCCTTTATTGACAGGACAGTAGGCTGACAGGAAATGGGGAGAGAGATGGGGAGTGACATGCAACAAAGGTGACACGCTGTCAGGCTACACTGAGCCTAGGTGCCTGGACCGCTACACCAGCGGTCCAGGCCTGATGGTCTCTTTTTATTCCAAGGTTTATTGACATCCTCAGTGTGTCAGTGAGCGATGATCCCTGCTGCTGGTATGTAGCGCTGATCATATGACCTGACCCTGGACACAGGCATGGTTTAGTTATTAGATAAGATAACATTCCTCCATCTTCCATCATCTATGATCTTGTGTGTGTGTGTGTGTGTGTGTGTGTGTGTGTGTGTGTGTGTGTGTGTGTGTGTGTGTGTGTGTGTGTGTGTGTGTGTGTGTGTGTGTGTGTGTGTGTGTGTGTGTGTGTGTGTGTGTGTGTGTGTGTGTGTGCGTGCCTGCCTGCCTGCCTGCCTGCACGTGTGTTTGAATGTGTGCTAGTGCGTGTGCGTGCGTGTGTGTGTGTGTGTGTGTGTTTGTGTTTGTGCGCGCGTACGTGTGCGTAGATGCGTACATGTATGCGTGGGGGCATGCGTGTGTGCGTGCATGTGCGTGCATGTGCATGCGTGCGTGCGAGTGTTTGTGTGGTACGGAGAGTGAGCTATTGGTTGGGAATGTGCTCCACCAAGGGAAAACAGCATCACGTCACAAACAGTGGGCTGTGAAAACAACTGATCCACACGCAGGACAGAGCAATGACCCAACGCTCTGATCGTCTGGCTGTCTCTTTAGCTTTGTTCAGACTGGCAGCCCAAATCTGATTAGTGGCTTAACCAGATTGTTTTTATCAAGTCTTAAAAGACAGATAGATACCGTAGATAAATAGATACTGATAGATATATAGATAGATAGATAGATAGATAGATAGATAGATAGATAGATAGATGGAATAAAGTACCAGAACCAGGAGATGTACAGTAGGCATAATACAGTACTCTTGCTTGGCCCTCTGCACTTGGGACCACCTGGGAGTTGCATGTTGTATGAGCTATTAACGGGTGTAAATATAAATGTAGTCAAAGTGCACTAACAGTATATTAACAGGTATGAATATAGTCAAAGTGCACATAGAACATCTATCCCCAGTAGTGTGGGTAAAAATGAACAGGGAACAGTGGTTCACAGTACGCACATGCACGCACGCGCACACACACATACACATACACATACATGCACGCGTGCACACACACGCACACGCACACACAAACACTACTCATTTTTGTGAATCAGACTTGAACCACACTTATATAGGTGGTTATACTTCATTTTTATGACAATGTTGCTTGCCAAACATAGCCTTTATACCAGCTCAAGGGTATCAAAAGCAGCTTGTTGTGATGCGTTGAGAGCTTAAAGATCTGAATACACAAATCCAATCTGATCACTTGCAAACAACAATGTGGACAGTCAGTCCTAAAGATTAGGTTTTATAAACAAGTCGTATTTTTTCTGAAGTTTGAAATAAGTCTTTTGTCTCTGCATCTCTCTTTCAGTTTCTCTACTGTATATGTATCTTCCTCTCCCCCTCTTTTCTTTATCCATGGTCTTCTGTTGTTCACCCTCTCATTAATGTCTATCCTAATTCAGTCCAGAAAGTCAAAATGTGAAGCAGATATAATTATCTTTACTCCATTATGTGAGGCTTTCAGTAGTAGAACAAGTGATTACACATTTTCAAAATAATATATTTCCGAATCTGCCAAAATAATGGATAAAAAAAAGCATTTTGCATCCTGAAGATTGTAGCTATATATAACAGCTGGTCAAGTTCCATACATATATTTTTGCCAATGTTATTATGATACAAAAATACCATCATTCTCATTAGTCATTAGACACCCTGTGGGGTTCTGACACAGGGTGATTCTAACATGTCCGCAGGTGAAAGGTCACCAGCTCCCTGTTGACCAATTAGAGTGAAATCCTGCTGAGGCTGGCTGACCAATGGCGTGCGGTTCATGCTGATAGTTCCTGCTGCACTCAGGAGGAACAACAAAGAACTTCATATTATAATGTCAATGACGAATACAATAAAATGAATGAATAGTTTATTTCGATACTCTTTGAACAATGCACAGTGAGACATTACAAAAAGCATTTAGTTTTAGCCATGGTTGATGTGGTTAACATAGCATTTATTTTTGTACATTGTCAAATTATAATGTTATGAAAACATAAATATCAGACATATCAGAAAGTCTGCATTTCCCAAAATGCATGTATTTAATTCAGTCTGACCAGAAGCAGGGATAAAACATATCCCCACCGGCTATACAAATTCATGTGGAATCCAGAGTGTACTAACTTATTACTGACAAAATGTCAGCATTCAATTCATTTGTTATGATTTCATAATAATATGATTAATGGCTGATTCAGATTAACTGACATACTGCTCAAAAACCAAGGCATGATCTCAAAGTTCCACATGGCCTCAGAGTCTCAAAACAGTGTAGATAATGAGATTAAGAACAGATGGTGGAAGTTTTGCTGCAACATATGACAGGTTTCATATAAAACTGCTGTTTTCATTATCTATTTTTTGCCGATATATGTACAGTACAGAATCTATATCCGCTCATCTCACAGACCAATCAAAGACACGAGTCTGACAGGGTATTTTCAGCACATAATCCCTGCAGAATAAAGACACAGTTCGACCAGATGCTGAAGTCATTTCAAACACGACTTGGAGCCTCTCTGAATCACATTGTGTTTCTATTTACACTTCAATGATCCCTGGAGCCGCTAGGCTCTCGTCGGGGAAGTATAGGCCTGTTTACTTTAAAATGCACTGTCAACAGGCAGGCTGGCAGGATGGCAGCTAGGCCTATAGGCAGGCAGGTAGACAGCCAGGCAGGCAGGTAGACAGCCAGGCAGGCAGGTAGACAGGATGGCAGCTAGGCAGGCATGTAGACAGGCAGGCAGGCAGGACGGCAGGATGGCAGCTAGGCAGGCAGGTAGACAGACAGGCAGGCAGGCAGGCAGGCAGGCAGGCAGGCAGGCAGAAAAAACGAGGTGTTGTTTTTATTTTATTTTTAATCTTTCCTTGTTTTCCCTGAGCAGTGTCTTGTAAAGGTGCTGAATGATTTAACATTCTGTCTCTCCGTTGGTGGTACAGCACAGGGCTGTACTGCAGACAAGCAGTGAGTACAGTACCATCACTTCACCAGTGATTAGTTCAGATGAGAGGGTTTCTTGTTCCTTGTTTCAAATGAACACTAGAGTCCCTATTTGGCAAATGTTTTGGTGTAGAGGTAAAAAAAAAAAATGGGCCGATGAAGTATAGGGTTGAAGGTTTGAAGTATATAGGATTTTTTTTTTTTTTTGTATATACAGTAGGTGGTTAAAGGTGGCGCAAGTGATTTGTGTGTGTATGAGTTAAAATAAGTGCTAATTAGCCATGTGATTGTTCAGTAACAGGGGTCTCCGTGTCTCTCCAGTCTCCAGCTCTTTAGTAAACAGAAAATACATTCCCAGGTTGGGATACCAATTTCATCCAGCTTTAACCTTTTAACAAAAAAACACATTTTAACACAAAAAAAGAAAAGAAAAAAAAGAAATAAAACGATCATTTACACCACCTTTCATACACATTTGATTGATAACAGGTAAGATAATGAACCATGTGCTTTTCTATCAGTGCAACTTGCAATTCCTCTAATTCCCAATTACATCGCAGCGGGTATAAGTATAAGACTACATTAGTTATGCAGGCTTGCATGCTCCTCCATACAATTTAATAATTGAGCTGAGATGTTGAGTCGATTTGTGTGTTTGTACAAACACACAGCACACAAATTGTCCACAATTGTTTTTTTTAAATGGCAAATCTACAAGCTCATAGCGCGGCACTCTGTGCCATGCTATGAGCTTATATATCTGCTATTTTTGAATAGCCAAAGAAATCTTAAGATGACTCCACTTTAGCCTGTAGCACTTGACCTACTTATGACTTAATGTGTTAAGATAACCATGCAGACTTACCCTGGTCATTTGTTCTCATGTTTTTTGTTACTTATAGGCCTGATTACAGATTACTATTTTGATAGTAACCTATCAAATATATTGTTTAGAACAGGGGTCTTCAACAGGGGGTCCGGGACCCCTAGGGGTCCTCAGAGTTACTACAGGGGGTCCGCCAAATCTTTGTGCGATATGTATTATTTTACCTTATCCACTGAACCCTAGCATCCCTTTTTTTAGCCAAAAAAAGCAGATCTACAAGCGCAGCGCGAGGCGTTGTGAGCTTGTAGAGCGGCTATTTTTGGCAAAGAAGTTTTTGGTGTAGAGGGGGAAAAGAGCAGACCAAGTAAACAAAAAAAGTTGAATCTGAAACACAATTTTATACAATATACTGTAGAGGGGGTCCCTGCTTCATCTCTCTCTCAGCTAGGTGGTACTTGGCCTGAAAACGTTGAAGACCCCTGGTTTAGACTGATGCTAGGTTATTGGTTTACCTGTGATCCTACTTTACTGAGGCACTACACTGTCTCTCTGCATTTGATGTACGTGTTTACCTTTGCTTATTGGAAGTCGCTCTGTATAAGAGTGTCTGCTAAATGCCCAAAATTGTACAGTGGAGTAAAAAAGCAACTATTCCTCCCCTGTATTTGTGATCACACTACTCCCAGTCAGGCCAGAACACATGGGGCTGGTATCGTACTGTGATCTGTGCCACTTCATCACCTCCCCCATGCTGCTTTTGAGGAATATGGAGACGGGCACCAGGTGGAAATATGAACAATAAGTGTTTTCCATGTCCTTCCTCTCTGGGGTTTGAACGAGGACACCTGTTCAGTGGTGGAAAAAGTGCTCAAATACTTAAAGGATCGAAAGTAAAAGTACTCAATAATGCAGAATGTCCCATTTCACAGGTTTTCAAATGTATAAAATGAAAATAGCCATTTGAAAATAGTAGATCTAAAAGCTCACAACGGGTCGCACCGTTGTGAGCTTGTAGATCTAATAGCCAATCTACACAGGCTCACAACTTGTAGATTATTTTATTTTTTTTGCAAGGTTGTCAAAAACATGTTGAAAGATTATTATTAGAATGTTTTCAATTGCCTTCTCTCCCACAGAATTCTGTGACACAGAAACCTGAGACGAACGAGGGCTGCACGGATAACTGCCGCTGCCTATTTTGATCTTCATTTGAGTGTTCTGGGCATCTAATCGTGGGATTTCTATTCTTCTCGCTGAGAGAAATATGTTTCCGTCCGCGGGTGTTACGCGAAGACCGAGGGGGTAAGGGGAGGGGACTGGAATGGAGAGGAGGGGAGGGGTGTTGATTATGTCATGATGCTGTTTGAACCTCCAAGTGCCAGTGTGTTTGCTTTGACTAGGAGGTCCCAGTCTGGCATGATGATAGGACACTGGACAGAACGGGTCACCGTGTGGCCTGAAACAACACAGGGAGCCAGAGAGTAACCCCGGGAATGTTCTAAAACAGTGTCACGTACGGTGAGCTGTTTGGAGAGAACGCCTCCGGCAAAGAAAACAGCCACCCGAGGCAAAGAGGAGTGATGTTTCCTTGACAAGTGTATGTTATAAAAGGAAGGATAACATTTTGATAAAGACAGAGTTGTTCCATCAATCCACATCTGTCAAGTCTTGGAATACATCTTCCATTCGACTGTGTTTTTACTTGCTTTTGGTAGTTGGTTGTAAATCACTTTGGGTTTGGATCCAGAGACGAAGTAGCGGTTAAGTACACTTCCACCTACATGCAGCCACTTCCTGTTCTGGACTAAATCCCACCCAGAACCTTCTCTCATACACTGTCTCCATCTCTGCCATCTTACTGTCTGTCTCTCGTACGCTGTCTCCATCTCAGCTTTCCTACTGTCTGTCTGACTGTCTCTCCTACTGTACACTGTCTCCATCTCTGCCTTCTTACTGTTTGTCTTTCCTACACTGTCTCCATCTCTGCCTTCCTACTGTATGTCTCTCTTAAACTGTCTCCATCTCAGCCTTCTTACTGTTTGTTTGTTTGTTTGTTTGTTTGTTTGTTTGTTTGTTTGTTTGTCTTTCCTACCTACACTGTCTCCATCTCTGCCTTCTTGTTTGTCTCTCCTACACTGTCTCCCTCTCAGCTTTCTTACTGTCCATCTTTCCTACACTGTCTCCATCACAGCTTTCCTACTGTTTGTCTCTCCTAAGCTGTATCCATCACAGCTTTCCTACTGTCTGTCTCCATCACAGCTTTCCTGTCTCTCCTAAGCTGTATCCATCACAGCTTTCCTACTGTCTGTCTCTCCTACACTGTCTCCATCACAGCTTTACTACTGTCTGTCTCTCCTACACTGTATCCATCACAGCTTACATGTCAAGGACCCCCAAATTAATTATGCATTTCTGTGCGGACCCCCATCTGAAAATGTTTTGTGCCAGGGACCTTTTTTTAAAGAAAACACCGGATCTCTAAGCTCTGAACCGACTGAACCTCTGTGACAGCCATGGAGCTGCTATGGAGCTGCTTTCTTATTGGCTGTTCTTTGGGGCACCCTGCATGCCTGGAGACACTGATGAATGAGAGTCACATGACATTCATTAGATATAGTAAGTTAGTTGCAAAGGTTCACCTATCCTAATGTCCTCATTTAACACCGCTGATCCTACACCCACTCTACAGCTCTCTCTCTCTCTCTCTCTCTCTCTCTCTCTCTCTCTCTCTCTCTCTCTCTCTCTCTCTCTCTCTCTCTCTCTCGGTTCCCTTTCACCTGCATTGCATTTTAATGCAAATATCAGCATGTGAGCTTGTCAGCAGCATGCTGTCTCAAAATGGGATTAAAACAACATTGCATGGTATGTAATGTACTGTGTAAGTGGTGTATATGCTACATTTCTCTTGATTTATTATTTCAGCGGTCATTCATATGTAATCCTTATCATAATGTTGTCTTATCTGATCTCAGGCTCATTAATTGTTATCTCAGTTTGTCTTGACATGACAAACTTGAGGTGTAGTAGAGACTGCATTAATAGTGTGTGATAACTCCAAGTATGATATTGTGTTCAGAGAGAGAGAGAGAGAGAGAGAGAGAGAGAGTTCTGAATGGAGATATACAGTAAGTGTCTAGGGTCTTCTCAGACTAATTAAATTTAGCAAAATTGCAAACGTATGATCACTGTTCCCAGGTGACTTGCAATTTGTCACCACTTTAAGACACAAAGTGAATGATGTCAACATTACACCAAGGTCCTCGACCCCTTTTACAAGTGGTGATGTCTGCACATACTGCTGTGGTGATGTCATAATGCTTGAATTTAATTGACCAATCCACACAGGACCTGATAGACACTTCACTTTACTTCACTAGTGCTTATTTAAGTGCTGTTATCTGTAAAAGCCTATTTAGCACAGATAACACAGGTGCGCCTTTTGATTTACCCTTTGATGGTAAAAAGTAGTTAACGTTGATTATTTTAGGTTATAGAATTTGCCTTTGTATTGGGAAATGATAGTGAACAAAGTGATGATATTATATTAAATAATAATCCATAACATTTTGCATAGTATATCTTATTTTATGATATTATATAGTATGTCTATATATCTACTATATCGCAATAACAATGTGTGGTTGTCACAAAATGCCAAGTCACACCTGGAGCTGCGGCACACAAGTATGCCTCAGACTGTCCTTTCTAAGGAAAACAGCAGGAAACTGCCTACAAAAATAATGAAAACAAGACTTCAGCTGGGCCCCGGAGACAGCCTGGCCCACTTTGTCATCTAATCTCTGTTCTGGCTGACTCATTCTTCAAAAAAATGACATTTTGATGGGAATGCGTTTATCTTGCCAATGCCAACTATGAAGTAATGAGATCTGAATCCGGCATTACTTACATATAGATTTATAATTGTATAGGGTAGGGAAAAGAAACTGGGCTAATTAAACATTTTTACTGACACCAGTGGGAAAACAAACGGCAGAATCAGACCAAATGAGTGCATTCCAGAGCCTCTGTGTTCTGTTTGTTATAAAAGCTTGGCGGCTTTCTGTCCAATTAGTTGATGGACCGTTTGATTTGAACAAACTCGTCCAGTAAAACATGAAATGACTTCATATTGTATTGAAATTACACTGAGGCAAGGAAATGGAGTGCTGAACATGCATGCTAGTGACATTGATATATACTGTATATATATATCATCACTTTGATCGATATATATATATATATATATATATATATATATATATATATATATATATATATATATATATATATATATATACACACACGTATATATATATTATTTATTTATTTATTTACCTATATACAGTACACACATATATTCCGTTATTCTCTCCAAACCCTGTTTTGTGGCTGACAGTGTTAACATCCCAATTTTAAGATAATAGAAGTTGGAGCGGTGCAAGCTACTGTAGCGTGTGTGTGTGTGTCTTTCAAATTTGTGTAGCTTTGTGTGTTCCACGTTTATGAATTGCTGTGCGTGCGTGCCAATTTTGAGGCACTTTTACTTTACTTGAGTTTTTCTATTTTTTGATACTTTATACTTCTACTCCATCACATCTCAGAGGCTGCAACATTAAAGGGAACATACATTACTAATGGGCCATTCTGCATAATGACTGTTGTACTATGTACTTTTAGTATATTTTCATGCCAATACTTTTGTACTTTTTTATTCGAGTTACATTTTGAATATAGAACCTTTTCTTGTAACTTTGCTACTTTTACTTACTAAAAAGCACTTATTTCACCACGGTATAACCATGGAATATTAAATATCTGATGTAACTGAAAACGCTTTCAACATATTCTAACATGCCTCCATCTCTCCAGCACTCCATACGTGTTCCATGAATTAGTGTGATCTATTAATGAACCACTGTAACGTGCAGTTAGACAACATACTGGCGCTCTACCCATAATGCATTTCACTGGGCGCTGGAACAGAAACAGCTCCAGGTGATGTAGCTGCAT
>NC_139954.1:28503814-28586314 GCF_963454915.1 Gymnoscopelus microlampas
CTACATTTTGTTCGGTCCACTCAGGAACGATGTGCAATACCTATTGTACCCGTTGTCAGTCTGTGTCCCTTTTTGTGCCCATATGGAGATCTCTGTGTCTGTCTGTCTGTCTGTCTGTCTGTCTGTCTGTCTGTCTGTCTGTCTGCCTGCCTGTGTCCCTTTTATACCTATATATGGACATTCCTGATGTCATCAGTATAAGCCCATACAGTATACGGGCATGCCCATATATTTTCACATGTAAATTTTGAGAGCATGAATGTAGATTCATATGTATCATATTTATGTATACACCATATACTGTATGACACACACACACACACACACACACACACACACACACACACACACACACACACACACACACACACACACACACACACACACACACACACACACACACACACACACACACACAGTATCAGTTCTTACTCAGAGTATTATTACCATGACATATTTGAAATGACCTGACCAGTAATTCTGTCACACAACCATAAACGCACCCAACAATGGAGACACACACGACCAGAGTAATATCACGCACATCTGCATACACACACACTTGTGTTTGTGTTCATACATGCATATCGTCGCTGTCAGGCAGGCCCATGTATGCCCATATATCAACTTTTTATGTTCTTTTTTTGTGTAAATGAATGCCCTACTTCATCATACTATAGTATCACACAAAAGTAGCAAACATAGCCTGTCTACAAGTGTGTTGAGCTTGTAGATCTGCTATTATTGCTACTTTTAAATATGAAAAGTAGCAGTTTTGGACATAATGGTTTCCACCGACAGCAACGGTATATTCTTGAGCATGTACACATCTGACAAACAAATATTTCCATCACGCATACACGCATGCACAGATATACACAAAATCCATACCCTCCCCTCTCTCTCTCTCTCTCTCTCTCTCCCCCTCCCTCCCTCCCTCCCACTCACTTTCTCTGGCCTATAATAATCACAGCTAAAGCTTGAGAAACTACTGTTTTTTATGGCCTGACAAAAGGCTATAATGTATAAGGCTGTAATGTGTGTGTGTGTGTGTGTGTGTGTGTGTGTGTGTGTGTGTGTGTGTGTGTGTGTGTGTGTGTGTGTGTGTGTGTGTGTGTGTGTGTGTGTGTGTGTGTAGGCTGGGTTTAACCCAGAGGGGATGAGGTACACTGGAATATTTATGCTCTCCTCAGCGCTGAAGTTGTAACTTACACAACAGTGCAGGGAAGCTAATTTCACTCTAAATTTTCTCTCTCTCTCGCCTCTCTATCTCTTTCTCTCCTCTCTATTTGTCTCTCCTCCCTTCTTTCTCAGTCTCTCTCCATCTACAGTATATAATGTAGATATATATGTCATGTGCGTGGTGTTTTTGGTGTTGTCTCTGTGGGGGAAGGTATACACGCACATACTTTAATAGCTGCGGTATCAATCCTTGTCCCCAGAGCGTGACATATAATGTGCCTGTCTGTTTCCTGATGTAAACTAATGCTGCCCTTTCCTTGCACTTCCCTGATTGTTTCTGGGCTACTTTGTGAGCATGTGTGCGTGCATGCGTACATGTGTGCATGTGTGCGTCCGTGCGTGCATGCATGTGTGTGCATGCATGTGTGTGTGTGTGTGTGTGTGTGTGTGTGTGTGTGTGTGTGTGTGTGTGTGTGTGTGTGTGTGTGTGTGTGTGTGTGTGTGTGTGTGTCTCTCTGTGTGTGTGTGTGTGTGTGTGTGTGTGTGTGTGTGTGTGTGTGTGTGTGTGTGTGTGTGTGTGTGTGTGTGTGTGTGTGTGTGTGTGTGTGTGTCAAGAAATTGAGAAAACACTTTTGATAAGCAGGACTGTAAGTCCTGACACGAACAAGAGTTGACAGATAATTCAGGCTTCATCTGAACCCTCATGAAGCATCAGATGGTATTCATGTAAGGTAAGGATTGATTGATTGATTGATTGAATACTTTATTAACAGGTTTGTTATCGGTACAGGTAGTACAGTCAAAGCTTATGCTAAAAGGACAACACAAAAAGCCCCAGGGGGCTTGTTTCCATTGGGGTCCATTGTACTCATTTCATCGGTAATACATACAATATAATACAATACAAATTTGGTAGAACTGTATCTGTCACCATGGTGGCATTTGGTTGTGCAGAAGTTATATAGGGTACTTTCTCAAAAGAAAACACACAAGACAATTAGGTGGAACATATTGTCACTATCATGCAATTTTTTTAATGTGTTATTTCATGCTTCGTTTTATGATAGTGTCACGCAAGCTGTTGTGTTGACCTTGTAGATCGGCCATCTTCGCTATTTTTGAAATGTTTTTATGTGGGAATTTAGTGGAAATTGTTTGCCTACATAATGACATGCCTAAAATATACTAGTTTTTTTTTGTGAAAGCTTTCCCCACAATATGGATGCTGGTGTTTAAGTGGTTAATTCTGTCTGTGAATTTTATACGTCATTTATTATAAAAGAAAAAAAGAGTTTGCACACCCATTATAAAAACACAGGTGATCAAAGTCAGGTAAAAGGAAATAGCCTACAGTCCGCACACCGGAAAGTGACTTGCTCAGTTAATTAACGTTTCGACCCTTATATAGGTTCTTCATCAGAATTTCTGATGAAGAACCTAGATCGGTCGAAACATTAATAAACTGACTGGGAGCAAGTCATTTTCCAGTCTGCAGACTCCATTTCATTTTTACAAATATTTAACCAATGAAAAGTATTAACATGAGCTTGTGACATAGAAGGTTTCTGCCTGACACCAATAATATTATACAAGGAAAAATATAAAACAGAAGTATACATTTCCAATGAGTACTACCAAGATAAAATGTATGTTTAAATTAAAGTAAGTTGTGGTCAGGGACCAGTCAGAAAATAATTTGACGTAATTCCCTGTGACTTTACAAACCTCATGATGTTCAGTGCATCATCGCGTGGTGCTAAACCCGCCCGTGCCCTCTCCTCGCCGCATGCTAAAACAAAGGTGCAGCGTTATTTACCCACACTGTTTGACCACAGGCCTGGGGGCTCGACACATCGCGGTGGCGTCTGACAGAGGGTTCTGATCTTTACCGAGTCCCTGTGCTCTGGCCGTGGCATTTACCCAGCCAGACCGCTTGATCCTCATAACGTGTTCAATGATGAGGTGGCAGTAATCTGCAGGCACACACGCCAGCGCTCACCACACAGCCCCAGAGCCCGGCCACGATACCCGACACAGCCTCACACTGCCTGAGAGCTTGTCATGCTTACTGTATGGTTCAGACATTTTCAAAATGCTTCCATTGTTTTGTAGCCTACTGTATGTCTTTAGGGTTTCAAACAGCAGAGCTCAAAGGATGGTGATATCTGTCCATGTGTACTCACCTGTGGTGCTTGGCACCCAAATAATTCACAACTTTTTGTTTGTTTATTGCAGTATTGCAATAATAATATGAGGTTGTCACAAAATCCCATTGCACCCCTGGACTTGTCACGGCAAATCAGTGTATTATTGATGAAGGATAAAAGCACAATGGAGACGACTTCTACATCACCTACCACTACATATAGACATACTTATTATACTGTATGAAATATTTAATGCCATATTATTTACATAAGTGTAAGTTATCAGACATTGTTTAAATGGACTAATCCAGTGAGGATTATGTCGTTGATTGAATTAGAAAAGGCAGTCGCTATCTCCTCTTCCTCCCTGCAGTTCCATTAACTCTCCTCGTGACAAGTACCAGCCCTGCACACAACTCAAGACATTTCTGTGTTTACATTGTGAAAGCTGTTCCTGTCACTTCATAAAGTAGATCCGGGGAAAAAATTGCAATGCCCACGTTCATCACAATGATGAATGCTGTTGAATTCTGTTGAGCAGGGCAACGGTACAGCTCTGGGACTTGTTTGAACAATGGAGTTCTCTGACTTCTTGTGAGCTGGATTTGTTTTGTTTTGTTTTGACTGACTGACCATATTTTGTATAGATGAAATGCATTGTTTTGGTCTTGAACATTTCATAGACTATGTCGACGATAAGAAGGAAAAAAATCCATTGGAGCCAAAAAGGTTACTTTGATTATTTTGTTTTGCGTGTGTGTGCGCGTGTGCGTGTGCGTGTGTACTTGTGTGCTCTCTCTCTCTCTCTCTCTCTCTCTCTCTCTCTCTCTCTCTCTCTCTCTCTCTCTCTCTCTCTCTCTCTCTCTCTCTCTCTCTCTCTCTCTCTCTCTCTCTCTCTCTCTCTCTCTCTCTCTCTCTCTCTCTCTCTCTCTCTCTCTCTCTATATATATATATATGTATATCTCTCTCTCTATATATATGTATATTCTATATATCTCATACCTCTTTTTCATTTCAACTTCCTCATCTCTCTTGCTCCCTGTTCTGACTCTAATCCCCCCCACCCCCCCTTCTCTCTCTCTGTGCATGTTGTAATGACTCACTTCACATGACTCAACCAGGAGGTTGTCAACAGAGTCTAAATGCTAATTGTGAATGATCTCGCTGTCTGTCAGGCCTGGCTTTGATTGATAGAATGGGACTGATTGTTGAACAGTGCGACTCTGATTGCAGAAGGAAATACTTTCCAAATCTACCCCGTGATGCGCTGATTTCAGAGCAGCACAGTCACCAATGTTTTACTTCCTCATCATTTGGTCCTGACAATTACCATGTGAATAGACTGTAATGGAGATCTGTTGCTGTGGAGCACAACACTCAATAGCTCTTGATTTCCACAGGTTTCCGGTGATGATCAGAAAACTATTGACCAAATTTTTTTTTATGTTTTTTAACATACAGTAAAAAAAAAAGGTTCCTCAGACATTGTATACAGCAATACTAATGATAGTAAGTTTGATAACCACATTTGAGGGTTCCCGCGGCTCCTTAAAAACTCTCAAACTAGAAAAGTGTGCTCCTCGGAGCACAGGTCTCTGCCAGGCCGGGTTGCCTACCCAGGGCCCTCAAACTTTGGAAGGCAGTCACATCTTGATCACATGCACCTAGTGTGTTTCGAAGAATACACACTATGGCAGAAAATGTAAACTGGCACAGATAAGTTGTAAATCCAGAAAGGACAAGCAGTGGTTCTCATCCTTTTTAGACTGAGTACCACCTCAGAAGATATTTGTCTCTCCAAGTACCACCATTATGATGTTAAAATACAGTAGCATTGTCCTACCCCATCCTATTCAGCTATACTACAGACAGACAGACACACACCAAGAGATGACATTAACAATTGTACTGTACATTCAAACAGCGCAGAGTGCAGACACTAAGTAACTAATTGCATTTACTCAACTACTGTACATGAGTAACATTTTTACTGAGTGTTTTCAATTTTCTATAGCCTTACTTTTACTTGTACTCCACTACATCTCAGAGGCAAATATTGTACTTTTTACCTTTAGTTACTAGTTACTTTGCATATAAGAGAAAACATACATTAACCAACTAAGCCCTATTTTGTACTTCAGCTATTTGAAAAATAAATAGCCGATCTACAAGCTCACAACGCGTCGCTTGTAGATCTTATAGATTTTGAAACCTGAAATGGGACTTTCTGCATAATGACTACTTTTGGTACTTTGAGGCATTGTCCCACGACATATCCCAGTGGAGCATCTTCCCAAAAATGTCTGGACAGCACAGTAGTGGAAAGTACAATTTTGAGGGATTTTTTCTTTACTGGCTCAAAGCCGTGACAAATAAGGTTAGGAACACCAGGGTGTAAATCAATAACAAATGTTTAGTAAAGAATTTACCTAACATTATCAACTACGGTATTATGGATGGCATAACTGGACAGGGATAAGGATCCTGTGTGGTGTGGAGTCAGTAAATCAGTGGTGTATGAATGTGCATACTATGGATGTGTATGGTGTAGTGCAGGTGTGTGGATGGAACACAAACATGAGGGGAGAGTGCTGGTCGCTTCCACTCCACTACAATTATTCGAAAACTTTAGTTACTTTGTAGATTTGGATTATTATTACAAAACATACCACTTCAGCCCTATAGCCTATACGGTTTGGCTTAAAATAGCCGATCTACAAGCTGTGTACATCTACAAACAACGTGTCACATTTGACACGTTGTGACTGTGCTTGTAGATCTGTGTCACACTCCGTCCCAGTGTTGGTAGTATATGCCAGAAACACTGGAATCAAACTAGTCCGTTGATGCAAAAGCAAGTGTTTTATTCACCTTTTTTCAGAGAGTCCAGGGAAAACTAAATAAATCACAAAATAATATAATACTGCCCCGATTGGCACAAGATCTACTCTCTACTGCAACCCTTTACCGTAGGCAGGCACCCTTGTTTTAAAGGCTAAGCCCCTCCCACTGGACCATACCAATCTTAAATTGACTCCTCAATTTACACACAAACCAGCTATTTCTCCAATGTCTAAAGACATTACAATTCACATTTAATTCAACATTTAAAGTGTCATCACATTACAACAGTTTCCCACAATAATAAGAATTCATAATAATAATTGGAATACCCAATTTACTCAAATCCACAGTTGGTATGATTCAGGAATGGATGGACTGAGCATGCTCGCTACAAACAGACAGGCACTATATAAGGCAGCCTACAGTGACACTCTGGTCCTTTGACACTGCCCAGAACCAGGAAGCACTGTGGTAAGAGAAAGAAAGAAACAGTCAAACATTTGCCAAAAACATTCCCTGCAACTTTAAAAATAAAAAAAAGAACAATTTGAAACCTGTGTTGTGAACTCATTTATCATTTATGTTATGTGTGAAAGGAACAAAACTACAGGAAACGTACTAAAAGCTGTTAAATGGAGTTTAGTGTGTGCACCCACCAAACTATCCTAGCATGCTACCTGGCTATTGTGTAGCCTATATGGTGTATTGTATAGTGTTGGTGTGGTTATGATGTGGTGTCAGTGGCAGGGTGAACTGCCACAGTACTTTTAAAGGACAACTTTGTTTTTTTACAACCAAGGTTTATATTTTAGCTTGTGATTAAAGTAAATAAAAGATGAGAGTTATTTTTTTTTTCATTTACTGCTTTCTATATTTTTGGCAATTTTCGCGATATTTTTTACAGTGGGCGGGGGCATTCTGTCCGGTGGCTAAATATGCCTTTTTTACACAATAAAAAAGGTCCTGTGGTCTTTGATGGCCAGATGTGAGTTATTGGGGGCTAGAAGAGGTACTGTAAATAATAATAAAGAAAACACCGGGTTATTGTGTAAAAAAATACATATTTAGCCACCGGACAGAATGCCCCCGCCCACTGTAAAATAAGATAGCGAAAATTGCTAAAACTATAGAAAGCAGTAAATTTTAAATTTTTAACACTCATATTTGATTTACTTTAATTACAATCTAAAACATAAACCTTAGTTGTAAAAAACTAAAGTTGTCCTTTAAGTATATTTTTATGCCAATACTATTGTACTTTTACTGAAGTAAATTTTGAATACCATACTTTTACTTGTAATAGAGTACTTCTAAATTGCTGTATTGGTACTTTTACTAAGAATTTGAGTACTTTTTGCACCACTGGGCCTAGTAAATCAAATCACTTTACACATTCACCAGGATCCTGGATGGCTTGGTTCCAGGCTTAACATAATTTATAAAAATATCTTCGGAAATCTCTATGGGAAAAATGTATGGGTTTTCTATCTGTGATACCACAAAATGGCTGAGAACTGCTATGCCCTATAAGTGTATACAGGGTATCTGCACATTTATAAAGTTACAATTTAATGACTTAAGACCTTTTTAATACCGAATTGGCCAAATTGTCAAATATTATGTAAGAAATAGGCAAACATTGTGATAATAGCCGATCTACAAGCTCATGTGAGCTTGTAGTTCGGCTATTTTCTCAATCTGCTCAATCTAGATAATATTTTTTATTTTGTAACTGCTGTTCTATTATGGCAGTAAGTGTGGCGTAATTTACAGTAATAACATGCAATATTGAAAAAGGTTTTGCTCACACATGCCCCTGCACAATAGTTTGTTTGTTGAGTCTTAATCTCATTACTTTTAGAAGCAATTGAATATACAAATTGCAAATAATGTTGAGTACTTTGTTTATGCCCCCTAGCTCTGTGATCAAGTGGAAAGATTTGCAGCACTGACGTAACAAGGTGTAATTATCAGTTGGGTGCACGTATCTGCAAACACGCATGTGATGTTAATTATAATATGACCGATTCATTTATTATTATTCAATAATAAATTAATTTTATCGGTCAAATGAATTTGGCCGATTTTTCGGTCAAGGTGGCCGGCCCAAAAACAGCTTTGCGGAAACCCTGCAGTATACAGTCTGTATGCCTATACTAGTTAGTGATTGTTGTGACAGGATACAGTATACATATACTAGGCTGTGAATATTGTGACAGGATACAGTATACATATACTAGGCTGTATGTTGACAGGATACAGTATACGTATACTAGGCTCTATGTTGTGACAGGATACAGTATAGGCTGTATGTTGTGACATGGATACATTATACGTATACTAGGCTGTAGGTTGTGACAGGATACAGTATACATACAATATACTAAGCTGTATGTTGTGACAGGGTATAGTATATGTATATGGCTTTTGGTTACTTGAATTAATCTTTCTTTCTTTCAGATACTCGAGGCTGGCAGAGGTGTTGCAGAGGGGACACCGCCCTCGTCCTCGTTATAAGCGTGGACTATGCAGTAAGACAGGCCATCAGTGGAGGAGGGGAGCAAGAACTGGGAAACCGGCCGAAGACCTTGTCCTTCTCGGGGTCTCCCCTGAAGATGGCTGATGAAGACGGCTCAAAGTAGGAACCTCGTCACGATTATGACATTTTACTTGACGATTAATTGTCGCTCAAATAATTGCGATTAACTAGGCCGAATTAATTGCTGCTGCTGCAGTTTGTGTTGTATGATGTTTTTGTTGTATGCTATTCATGTTGTGTTGTGTGCTGATGTGGTTCAAGATGTAGCTCTGTTGCTGTCATGTTGGGGCCCGGTGTGGCAGTGAAACATGTTCACTGACTGTCTGTTTGTGGCTCTGGAATTGAAGGCTTATGTGAATCTACACTACTGTATGTCGGTTGTGTTGTGGCTGTTATTGGATGTGTGTGTGTGTGTGTGTGTGTGTGTGTGTGTGACAGAGATAATTTGAATTAAATCCGTTTTAGACATAGGCCTCTGTAAATCCGGGCCTGGACCTGGTCATTTGACCTTTCACACTAGTCACAGCTACATTTTAATCAAGACAATCTACTTTTTCATTTAAAAGTTTAATTGGAAGAAGAAGAATTTTCACAAAACAATTTCACAAAATGGTCAGCTTAGCTTCTTCATCAACCACTTTGTTTTGAACAGTGGAAGGTTATTGACTTGAATCCAACGCTTATTTTATTTACAGGTGTGATGCAGCTCAAGTGGGACACAAACACACCACACATGTGAGGAAAAAGGGCCAGCATATACAGTACACTATACTGGTGTCCCTGCTTGAAGAAGTACAGCATTAGCCCCCGTTTCCTCAGATTGTAAAGCAACGGCTCCATTGGAACTGTCTTAGAAAAACCTACAGCGTTGTAAGGCATGTGTGGGTTAAGACATCTCCTGTATTTAATCACACAAAAAAATAAAAATCTTAAATATTTGTCTGCTCTGTTAGTCAGACATTAGTCCTGTTATTCAGACAGCTCCAGTATATTTAATTAATTTAAATATATATGGGCCTCTGCTAGTCAAGGTGCCCTTGGGCAATTTGCACAGTATAAAAGAGATGCATGCACATCCAAATCTCTAGTCCAGGTGCTAGATAAACAACATAAGAACAGTAAAATAAATAAAATCCACACACATGGTTCTCAGCTCAACTTTTTTTATTGCTGAGAACCAGTGTAAAGATTGTATTTGTTTTACTGTTCCTCTGGGCACTGGCCCCATTGGCCCAGTCCATAATCTGTCCATGACAGTCTATAGCCTACAGTACTTCAAACACACTCACACTCACACACTCACGCTCACGCTCACGCACACACACACACACACACACACACACACGCACACGCACACACACGCGCACGCACTCCTGGTGTAGATTATTGTCCAAGAGATAGAAACGGCATCAAATGGTGGTCCCTGGCATACACACACACACACACGAAAAACGACTGCAACACGCACGCACGCACGCACGCACCCCTGGTGTAAATTATTGTCCAAGAGATAGAAACGGCATCAAATGGTGGTCCCTGGCATAATGCATATTACTTGGGGTACTTGGTTGTCTGTCTGGATACTCTCCTCACCAGAGAGTATCCTGTAGAATTATCAGAGTGTGATTATAGAACGTGTGAGACGAGAGCTAAAAACGACTGCAACACACACACACACACACACACACACACACACACACACACACACACACACACACACACACACACACACACACACACACCCATCAGCCCTGTCTGTCTTTGTTTGTCATTATTATCAGACACATCCAAGGTGTTATTCTTGTCATAGTGTCACACGGTTGTTGTCTGCCTGAGCAGACAGACAGGTACAGAACAGTTTATTACTGGTGTGAGGATTTATGGAAAGCTGGCTGAGCTAAGCATATACTGTATGGGATTTTACTGAAGGAGAGGAGAATACAAAAAATACACAGTATTAGACATTTTAAGGTAGGCCCCTGTGTGTGTGACAACGTGCCCATCAGCCTTAATGCAGCATCTCCAAATGTAAAACCTGCAGTAAATTTACCATGAATGAGCTTAATTTCCCACATTTTATTGTCTCCGCCAGGCCGAGGGGGTGGCCGAGACTATATGTTTTCCCCCCGTTTTGAAAGAAATGCCTCAAATCATGAACGCAGCGCGTCCAATTGCTGTGAAACTTTGCACGCACATTCCCACTAGGGCAAGGAAGAAATGACACCCCATGTTGGCGCTTTAATGGGACGATTCACGTTTCCACCCGACAATATTTATGCCATTTTGCGCTTTCTTTGCAAAACACGTTTTTTGCTACTGCGCCTACCGATTTTGTCCAAACCTCACCCAAATTGGTACACCTTATCTCTGTAGTCATGTGATCAAGATCTATCTGTCAGATTTTTCAGATTCTATTCCGATTGGCTTTCAAAGTTTGCTGGAGGGGCCTATTTTGCGCGACATACTAAAAGCACCACTGGACCGATCGATGGGAAACTTTGCACGCACACTCCCAGTAGGCCAAGGAAGAATCTCTTTTTTCAAATCAGCCTTTTATGAGACAGATCTTTGTGAAACACATTTTTTGTTACTACTCCTACAGATTTTGTCCAAACCTCACACAAATCGTACATTATCTCTGTAGTCATGTGATCAAGACGTAACTGTCACATTTCTCATATTCCTTTCCGATTAGCTATGATTGGCTTCCAAAGTTTGTGAGGGTGGCTGTTTTGCACAAAATGCCACACATCATGAATGCAGCGTCCGATTGCTGGGAAACTTTGCTCGCATATTCCCACTAAGCAGAGATGGGATTACTGTAGTAGTTTTACTACAAGTATCCTCTGTTTTGAAAAAGTTTGTTTTTGTTGAAACAAGCTGTAAATGACAAGCTCAGCTGTCATGATGCTGCCGGTGACCTGATCTCTAAAATAAACAAGAACCCATATGGATTAAACACAAGATTTTGGCCAAAACCATGCTCCTGTGACTTAAACATTGTATACACTTTGGAAGTGTGTCAGCCTTGGATCAAGACGGTCATAGTCTTGTCAAGGCTAGAACTGCGTTAACTCTTTGAACCTCCGCAGCATTAGGTAAGTTAATCTTCAATAATCTAATAACAACCAAACCCAAAGTGCCGATAGACAAATCACTCGATTTCTTAACGAGACAAACTGAATAATGTCTGAAGTCCTTTTAAAAATTCTGTTACACCTGTAACCAATTAAAGCACACAACGTGGCGAGCGGCATAATGTCAGCCTCTGCATTGCAAATGCCTGTGCGTGTGTGTGTGTGTGTGTGTGCGCGCGCGCGCGCAGACATCAAACTGCTGATCTGAGGGCAGGTTGAGCAAACCTTTGCATCGACAAACTACAACACACACAGGCCAGGTTAATTGAGTGAAGAGTTCAGCAGGTCAGCACAGTGACCCAGCAGCACATACTAGTCTCTCCATGTGGTCGATTAACACGGTCTATACTGACACTGGAAGCATTGTCCTCGCTCTCGCTCTCGCTCGCTCTCTCTCAGTTCAATCCCTAAGTTGAAACTGTACATCAAGCGTATGTATGTTACTTTGCACCTGCACGCAGTAATGGAAAAATATATATATTTTTTCATCAACACAACAATGTAGAAATACACCGATATATTATGTAAAAGTCCGGTATAAAACATTTACTTGAGTAAAAGTACAAAAGTATTGGAATGAAAATATATGCATGTAAACGTACTCATTATGCATAATGTCCCATTTCACAAGTTTTCAAATCTCTGAGTAGTGGAGTAGAAGTATATGTATTGAAAATTGAGACTACTCAAATGAAGAAAAAACTAAAAACGACCTCAAAATTGTACTTAAGTACAGTACTTGAAGTAAATGTGCTTCTTTCCGCCACTGCCTGCACAGCTATAAACCAGATAGTTTATTCATGAAAATTGATAGCATTTTTCAGTGTTATTTCAAATCTACCACACGCTGTAATACACTTTGCTTAACACTTTTCACCTGCACCACTGTAAACTTAGAAAGTATTTATTGAAAAGAGTGAGAAACGTCCTTTTGACAAACTGTTATTTCAACGCTCCTGCATTAAGAGATCAATACTCCCAACAAAATAAATACCATTGCTTATTTGAACTCATTTTCAGAGTGTCTGCCTGGCATGTGGTGTTATTTCAGCGGTACTGTGTTACGGTGAGCTTTTCAAGGTGCAATCCATAAGTTTTATATCCACCCGAGATTCAAACTTGGGTCTTCAACGTGGTGGTGGCAGTGGAGACCAACATCTTCCGCTCTTCCAAGAGGGAATCCCCCACATGGCTCATGAGCTTGATGCACTTCTGCTTGTCAAAGTGGGGGTCACATCAAGCAGTTATGAGCTTAAATACTGACATGATACTTACATGATATTGACTATGGTACTGACCTTGACGCTGATATGATACTTACATGATACTGACCATTTCACAATAGGCGGAGGCTACGACTATTTATGGGTCCTTGGCATGGAAAGGTTTAGGAAGCCCTGTCCGTACAATGTCTTACGGAGACCACCTCCACCCACTGCAGATATACTAGTTATATTGTATTAAAATACTCTCACACATTGGTTTAAATAACCTTTTATTTAATAAAATTAGCAACTTTTTAAGGTGTTGCTGAGGTGAGCGTGAAGAGCTGTTCTCAAGCCAGCGGTGGGCGTCTGTGAGAAGTGAACCCATGCAGTGCCTCATGGTTTCAATAACGCTGCGTCTGGACGAGGAACTGAAATAACTTAATACATGACATATGACATTTAAATAGAACTCCAAATAGAACGATGAGACACTGTGCAGCACGGCACGTTGAAAATGAGTCAACTTTGGCTGGAAATAGAACTAACACTTTAGAAGTTCACTTTCCTGTGTGAGTTACTGAGAACACCATACTGGTGGTTCTACTAAAAAGCCACCAGAGTTACTGGGTACAGGATCTCCATATTACAACTTTTATGTTTTTTTTCGTAAATTGATGCCCTACTTAATACAAAAGTGTTGCACAAATGTAGTGAAAATAGCAGAGCCACAAGCTTGTAGATTGGTTATTTTCACTACTTTCCTTTTTGTTTTCAATACAAAAGGAACGGTTTTGGACACCCCAACAGCGACGATATATGGATATAAAAGGGACTCAGACAGACACAAAGACAGACAGATAGACAGAGATTTGTAGATTTATACTGTAGATATTTTTGGAGAATCGCTGATCCGACCAAATTCCCACTGGACACAGCACTCCCTTGGGCCGGCAATTGAAGTCGATCGGTTGAATGGTTCTCGAGATACCAGAAGGAAACACTCCCTCACTCCCCCGCTGTGTCTCTCTCTCTCACACGCACGCACACACGTACGCGCGCACACACGCATTGAGATAATCCATGTATTTATAGATAGATAGACAAAAAGTGGGCTTCTGCCAGCTAATAACGATGTGCACAAGACATACAGACCCCGACAGCCCACTACCTCTTTCAGTGACACGTCATAACAGCTAACAATGGAAAAACTCAACAACAACCTACAGTATTATTTCCTTGGTTGTGCGCCTACTTGTGGTACATTCTATCACACGCCGGCTGTCACTAATATTATACATTCTGTGATTCTATAAACATTATGTTCTTTGTTAGTGAACACAGGCCAGTGTTATTCCTACTCGAGGAAGGATACGGTTCCCTGTTCCTATAGCAGCCCATGCCGGACCTATTCTGTGCTTGTGCTGCTTTGTTATTACTGCCATTGTATTAACGTACAATTCCAGATCCCTCCTTAACTCATTAAGACCGGGAAAAGCATCTGTCATTTTAGATTATTAGATTAGATTATTATTGGATACTTTGGCTATTCAAAAATAGCAGATATACAAGCTCAAACGTGGCACGAGTGCAGCGCTACGAGCTTGTAGATCTGCTATTTTTGAAAAATCTTGTGCAAATCTTTGAATACATATATATATTTTTAACAACATTTTTAACTCAAATCTTTGCTTCTGTGGGGTCCCTGGAACAACATATTTTGATGGGGATCGGCGGCCAAGCACATATCATTTGGGGTTCCTTGACATGAAAAAGTTTGAGAACACTGATATTATAGCAACATAAGTTTTTCAGATTTCGGATTTGGAAGACATTTGTAAAGACTTGCACAATTTTTCAAGATATGAAAAAAAAAGCCGATCTACAAGCTCGTAGGGCGGCACTCGGTGCCGCTCTACGAGCTTGTATATCTGCTATTTTTTGAATAGCCTAAGAAATCAAAAAATAAGACGGATGCGTTCCCAGTCTTAATGGGTTAAACGCGGCCAGCAGAGTTTGTCTTGTTTCTCAGGGCGGGTGGTGGGAGGGGGCCCAACAATGCAGTCATGCCAGGACAGAGCGGTAGAGGAAATCCCTGCCGATGTTTACCTTTCGCTGGCTGTGCCCACTTCCTGCCGTTGTGGCATTAGTCGTGTTTGTCAGGTATTGTTTCAGACACACAATGTCAGCATTCATTTCTGCACTTAAACGAGGCTCTGGCTCTCCGGGCTCTTTGCGCGTCCCTGAGTCTTACACACACTAGCTGGGGATGAAAGAAGTACTCTCCAGTACAAACAAATACGACGCATATATGTTGTGCATGTGTACGTGTGTGTCTAGTATTTAACAGCTAACAATAGAAGCAGCGTATACACACTCAGGTGTGCTGAACAACATGGCTCTCTCCCTCCCTTTACTAAAACCAGTGGATGAAAGTAATAAAGTATATTTACTTGAGTACATGTACTTAAGGACATTTTTCAAGTATCTGTACTTGACTTGAGTAATTTATTTTGAGAACTTATAGGGCTGCAACTGTCATTTATTTTCTTAGCGATTGTTCTATCAATAATCATTTTGATTAAAAGAATAATTGAGACAGTGTTTTTAGTATCAACAAATCATTGTGAAAAAAATGTGTAATAGCCTACTGTAGATTTTTTTGGTAATCGACTAAATTGATTAATCTTATTGACCACTTAAGCCTTGTTTAATACTTTGTCATACACCGGTGTTGTGCAGAAATTCCCCAAAAAAAAGTGTTCTACAAGATCAGAACACGTCGCATTATGACAACAAACTAAAAATCGAAACATACATTTAAAGATAAGTTAACCACAGTAACGCTGGTGTCCCTAATTTGTCAAATCTTTTTGACAATGTTTTCTTTTCTCTCTTCTTTTTCGTGTTTTTACTTTCACACCTCAGTTGTTTGGCCAGTTATAAACCTAGAAGTTCTCTCTCCCGTCACTAAAACATACATCACTCATCGAATGCAGAAAGTCAAGAGCTTTAGTGTGATTCATTCACCTCGCAATGTTGCCTTCTCTGAAATCACAGGCAGATTGCTGCAAGACAAATTGCTCTATAGGTCACCCGGAACAAGTGCCACTCTCTCCGGAGGAGATTACGGAATGGATTTTTCACCGAAATGTTGTTTGAAAGTCAAGGATGTAACATCCCAGAACGCAGAACCGGTGTGTGGTGGCGAGAAAATGATTGCAACGACTTTAATACGATTATGATTGCCTTCCTGGAGGTTAAAACATTCATTGAGGAGCACAGCAGTTATCTTATGTCTCAAAAGATACATAATATGGCACCGTAAAGACCCACGTCTGCCAAATCGTGTTTTCACTTAATTAGTGTCTTTTGGAAATGTACCCATGAAAATCCTGGCAGTTTCTTGCACTCTGCCAATCTCCAAAGCATATAGAGCAGGGATCTTAAAATGTTTCACGTCAAGGACTACGCCCAAATATGGAGTGTGTTTAACCTCAATGTGTCGTCATGGCATCCGCAAACAAATCAGTCAGCTCCATATATGGGCACAAAAGGAACCTCTAATTGTATAAAATTGTGTTGCAGATTAAACAAGACCAGGAGACCTGGTTCTGCCAGACCCAGAATAAGTACTTATTGTCTCCGCCAGGAGAATTTGTTTTCACTTTCTGAAACTGGGACTAACATTGGTCAAGCCTCACGTGACACGTGACAATACGGTGAAATAGTGTGATCTGATTGGCTAGTGACGTATAGCGGCCTATAAATACATGTGTCACTTTGAAAGAGTCTGTGCCTCTTTCAAAGTGAGGTAAGACAGGAATAATCACGAAATGGCTGAGAAATGGCGGATACTGTAACAATTGGATAGGACACTTACACAGACAGGAGGGATAGGACACTTACATAGACAGGACGGATAGGACACTTATACAGACAGGACGGATAGGACACTTATACAGACAGGACGGATAGGACAGTTAATTGTAAGAATTAGAACATAAGAATTAGAACATTCCCAACATTCCCAACACAAGTCTGCTGGCGGAGACTTGTGCTCCGAGGAGCACTTTTTCTAGTTAGCTCTGATCTTACTTTATAAGATCAGAGCACTACGTCACGGCTAAGCTGTGTCAGCCTGTGTATGCCCATGTATGGACGAAAGGGGGACAGACTTTTATGGCTGGGGCCTAAGGGCAAAGGGGGCATGCCCATGTATGGAGAAAACAGGTACAAAGCCTCATGTAGGCCGACCCCTTTGGGTCAAGGGGGACAGACTTTTATAAGCCGGACTTCACATGACGTGTCAGCCTGTGTATGCCCATGTATGGATGAAAGGGGGACAGACTTTTATGGCTGGGGCCTAAGGGCAAAGGGGGCATGCCCATGTATGGAGAAAACAGGTACAAAGCGTCATGTAGGCGACCCCTTGGGTCTGGCAAAAAAAAATCATAGATTTCATATAGTTTCGTAGACTTGTTTGACAGCATCAGTGTTTGTAGTAATGTATTTATTTCTAATTTGTTTACACATTATGTTCATGTATTAATATGTTGGATCCATGTTAATGTGTATTTTTACACATTTAACCACTTAAACCCTAAATACTTTGTAAATTTGATCTTTGGCTCTGTACTTGGTGTGCTCTTGTTTCCCTCCACACCAAACCTCTTCGCAGAAAACAGACATACAAGCTCACAACTTGTGCACTATTTGTGGCCAATGTTCCCCCCAGCAAAGGTATGCTAGAGTTCAAGTGGTTAATGTGCAAAACAAAACAAAAATCTCATCACACAAATATTTGGTGGCCATCCCTGTAGTAACTTTGAGGACCCCCTAGGGGTCCTGGAACCCCTGTTGAAGACTCAAAGTATACTGTTAAGTAGGTATAGTTTTACAATTAGCCCAATCAATCCGGTAACGCATCTGTGTCATTTTTAAATGTCTTTGGCTATTCGAAAATAGCAGATCTACAAGCTCATAAAGCGGCACAGAGTGCCACGCTATGTAGATCTTCTATTTTTGAAAAACATTTGTGGAAATCTTTGAATATATATTTTTTAAAGCGAACATTTGTAACTAAAAATATTTGGTTCTGAGCTTGTATATCTGCTATTTTTGAATGGCCAAAGAAATCTAAAATGACACATGCTTTCCTGGTCTTAATTGGTTAAAATCAGGTTATTAGATCAGTGCTCACTGAAAACAGTGCCCTTTAACCCTTATGGGTCCCAACGAGCACTGGCATGTTGTTCTGGTCACGGTGTGTTTGTTGTTCGTGAGACGTGTGTTTTACATAGATACTTGGAACAAACAGAAGGGTTGAACAAACAGATAGGGGGGCATGGTCATTTCACCTGAACTCATCAGTTTCCTGTCACTTCATCATTGACAGTGGCATCTCATTGTTTACAACCGTTTTCTCCGCTTTAATCAGTGTTGAAATTTATCTCCTCAATCATCTTGGGCCAGAAAGGACATTATTACAATGTGGGAAAACCAGACACATGAACCTCAACTGCAATGTCAAGATTTATCTTCTATCTCACGCGTAATTCATATGCGACAATCATTTAGTCAAATTAACACTGCCTATGACAATTCATCACATTTATCCGTATAACACCTTGAGACCCTTCAGACGAGGTCATACACACAATCCAATGCAGTGTTATTAAATACGAGAGAGGGCGAGAGAGAGGTAGAGAGGTAAAGCGAGAGGTAGAGACAGAGAAGGGGGGAGGTAGAGACAGAGAAGGGGGGGAGGTAGAGAGAAAGAGACAGAGAAGGGGGGAGGTACAGACAGTGAAGGGGGGAGGTAGAGAGAAAGAGACAGAGAAGGAAACAGAGAGAGAAACCGAGAGAGAGAAAGAGAAACAGTGGGAGGTAAAACTAATTGAAGTGTGATTACGTTCCCTTTAGGGGCCTACAGTTTATTAATATGTCACTCCCAATAAAGACACTCAGTATTCACAGCAGCGTTGTCATGGAGACCTCCTTCACTCTGGGGATGTGGAGGCAAAGGTTGTTCTCCAGACAACCAGGGCTTCTGCTCAAAAAAACAGGTTTGACTCTTTGACTTACCAGTCAGTCAGCCAGCCAGCCAACCAGCCATTTATTCGGCCAGCCAGCCAGCGGGTGGCTGGCTACCTGGATACCACTTAGCCAGGCAATCAGCCAGCCAGCCACTTTGCCAGGCAACCAGCTACCAGCCAGCAGCTGGCTAGCTGACTGGAATGGAGAATCAAGAATTAAGAAGGGCAGCTGGTTACCTGACAAAGTGGGGGGTACAGTAGCTATACTGTAGCCAGCCACCCAGCCACTTAGCCAGGCCACCAGCTTTCCAACCAGCCAGCTATCTGCCTACACAGCCTGCTACCCATCCAGCCAATCAGCTACAAAGCTAGTCAGTCAGTCAGACAGTCAGTCAGTCAGTCAGTCAATAGATTGTTTCTCATCCTCTACAGAGAAAGAAAGATCCTTCATACTGGATCAGAGCAAATTGATTTTGTGTACCAAATATTGAATTTTATGTATTCTGTTTGTTTATGTGTACTAGCTAGTTCATACCTGTCATTTCCACCCACTGTCCAGCCGGGCTACAGTATATGGGGCCGCAACCACGACTATCGATCCTATAGTCTGCGAGGAGCGTTCACAAAAACGCCAATAACAGCTTACATTTGGGCAAATTGGCTTTGTCACTCTCTTCATATGCCAATGGCCAATGCCTGTGTGCAAGTTCAGATCAATAATATTGGTCAACCCACACGGTTCATTTTATAGTAGGATATGTGATAGTATGCCCTGGCACTGCTGCTATTAATTAGACAGACAAACATACTGACACACAAAGACGCACACAGTATAGATATTACACGTATATGTTGGTCTCACATTATCTTCTGAATTGAAGTGTTCTTTCTTTTTTTGACAACATTGACCAGTAATGAAAGACCAAGATCCAGGTTTCCATCGTCCTGGTCATGATAAAGGTAGGAGTGTGTAAAGCTCTGAAGCTTTGTTGATGAGTTCTGAAGGACAAAGGGAACACATTTCCATACAAATACATGGTAATAATGAGGTAATGTGCTAAAGAGTGTGTATATATAGACCTATTGTTGCTGTCAGGTAGAAACCTTGCATCTCCATATTTGAACTCTATGTTTTTTTGAAAAGTAATGCCCTACTTCGTCATACAAGAGTGTCGCACAAAAGTAGTGAAGCTTCTACAAGTGTGTGTGTGTGTGTGTGTGTGTGTGTGTGTGTGTGTGTAATCTCGTGTATCAGATTTCTGTTTTGCTGACAGGCTAGCTCATATCATATCATAGCCTGGAGGTTTAAAACTGGAAGTGAATAGTGTTGGTTTATTCTTCACACTTAATGCTCGCGGACAAATCCCCCGCCTTGCTTTATTGTGGCACCTTCACATCAAAGCCCAGATAATAGATCTCTGAAGAGCCCTCTTTTAACTGAAGAGCCAGTCAAGCCATGTATTGTTAACCTTACACACACACACACACCACATTTTTTTCAGAGAGGCCGTGAGGACTCCCATTCATTCGCCGCCAGAAGAAGTGAGTGGCATTTTAAAGGATACTTTAGTCAAAACATCATAAGAGCGCTCTCTATAGTCTAAACAGAGCTGCAGGCTGGGTGAACTTGTACTTAATGAACTTATTATAACCTCATATCTTCGGGCTATTATTGAACAAAGAATCTCCCTCACCACAGAATAGAAATCCCCCTTCATCGTCTTTTGGAGAAAAAAAATAAAGTCGAGAGGCATTAGTGTGACATTTGATCAAAACACCGCTCCCTGGATGCCATAAATAGAGATTACAATATGTTCTATACTTAGCGAACGAGCCATGTTTAGTAATCTATGTTTATGCGTGCTTTGCATGTTATCAAGAAGTGTGTGTGTGTGTGTGTGTGTGCGTGCGCGCTGGAGGTGAGTCACTTCCTGCCTGCCAGTGCCCATGCGGCGCTGATAGCAGCGCCCACTCTCCGTTCCCCCTGGGAGTTGTGTCCTCCGGCAGGAAGTGGGTACAATGGTGCGGTCCATTAGCCCTGCATTAGGCCACACCTGCCTGTCAGATCTGTTTCCTGCTCCCAGTTTCTGAGTTCATTATGGCCCCTTAAGAGCTCAGAGCTACCTGTTCACCTCGGGCTCTCTGGAAATGGCATCATCGGCCTTTTGTTTCCAGGCGGCCACCTGTGTGTGTGTGTGGGTTGTGTGCGTATGAGCAGGTGCACATGTGCGTCAGTGTGTTTCTGTGCATATGCATGCGTATGTGCGTGCGTGAGGTTTGGATTTGTTTTATGTGTGTGCGTGCGTGAGGGCTTTTGTGTGTGTGTGTGTGTGTGTGTGTGTGTGTGTGTGTGTGTGTGTGTGTGTGTGTGTGTGTGAGTGAGGGCTTTTCTGCATGTGTGTGTGTGTGTGTGTGTGTGTGTGTGTGTGTGTGTGTGCATGTGTGTGTGTGTGTGTGTGTGTGTGTGTGTGTGTGTGTGTGTGTGTTTGCGGTCGTACAGTACACTGGTTGATAGCTTATTCAGCATGTGAAGGAAGGAAGCGTGCTCTCTCTGTATAAATGGTGGGGTGTCGCGCTGACAGACAGGAATGCTTTCATTCCCCATGTTTCCAACTGTCTTCTCTTTCTCCACCTGACCAGCCATGGGAACGCTCCCAGATGGCTTTCACTCCTTTCTTTGCTCGTTCACTTCCATCATCCTTTGTTCTTTCCTCCGTGTGTCTGTCTGCATGTGACAGACAAAGAGAGAGACCGTTATGTGACTGAAGTGAACACGGGCCGATTAATGCACAGCCTCACCCGGGCTAGTGCCCATGGGGGCCCTGCGTCCACGGGCCCCTACTTACATTAAATAGTATTTGTATGCTAAACATGAGCTTGAAAACACATTAACCTCTTAAGCCCTGTTTTATCATTTGTCATATGACGGTGTCACGCAAAATTTGGGAAGATAGCAGATTTTTTTTTTTCCTTCCACTTTTGGGTTAACAACTGGATAGCATCCCATGTCAAACTTTCAAAATAAGAAAAGACAAATATCTGCACAATAAACTATGGGGGGGGGGGGGGGGGGGAGACAAGAAGGGAGGCAAGGCGGGGGAGTTTGTTACAGATGCTACCGATGATGAGCACCTAATCTCCAAAATAGGTCCAATACTCCAGTGAGTTTGACTTAACTATTTCTTGAGCACCTAATCTCCAAAATAGGTCCAATACTCCAGTGAGTTTGACTTAACTATTTCTATCTAATCATGGCTTGTGTATTATGCACACCTGACCAGCCCATGGGGAAGAGCGCAGGTCAGATGTTAAGTTCTCTTTATATTCTCTCATATGGTGTGGCTAGCCGTCAGAGAGAGAGAGAGAAAATTAGGCATTTAGAGGTTGGTGTAGGGTTATGCCAATTTATACCTAGTTATACACCGGTATCGTGCACCAAAGACAGCAGATAGCTCACAATGTGTTGTGAGCTATTTGCTCGATGAGAGATACTGGTGCACAACTAAGGATAACTAAGGTCTGTAGACAACGGGAGCATTTGTTTCATGTGACTATAATTCACATTAACTTACACTGCTGTTTGTCATGATTCAATATTAATAATATTATTAAAGCGAGTATTTTCAAAACGGTCGATTTTTCAGCGTGAATAAAAGCATCAACCTGTATGAATGAGGCATCACCAAATTAATGTGAAATATTTGCTGATGAATTTTCTGATAATTGTCTGGTCAATTATTTGTCACGCTCTTACCTCTTTAGGGAGAAAAGTTTAACAAATATTGTACAAAACTATTGTGTGTGTGCACCTGTCTGTCTGGAGATACTCTCGCAAACCACAGGTCCGATCATCTGCATTTTTTTTAGGCTGGCAGAATTCCAGGGCACATAATATGATTTATATTTTTTGAAATATTTGACTTGCATTTAATGATGGAAGCTAGCGTCTCTGATTGGGCGGAAACTTGTTCTGTCCCTCCCCTGTATGCTGGTTTCATCCTGCTGTGCTGCTATGACAACTGAATTTCCCCAATATAATTCATCCACACTGCAAAAATTGGATTTTAAGAAAGTAAAAAAATCCTCGATCCTAGCATATTAGTCTTATATTTTGTCCAAAAAGAAAAAATGTGCTTGTCAAAGAACATTTTTGCTTGTCAAACATGTTTCAAACAAGATTTTATTTTCTCATTTTAGGGAAATGTACAGTAACTTGCATTTTCTTAATAGGGAATTTAATCCATTTTTGAGCAATACTTAACCAGTAACAAGCTACAACAGTGGTTTGCATCATATCCCAGCGGAGGCACAAGATTATTTTTCCTTATTTTAAGAGTAAGACCAGTTGGAACAGATTCTCAATTTAAGAATTGTTTTATTTAATTCAACTGTCAATCTAATGCGACTTCATCACATAGAAATAACATGTTTCAGATCAAACAAACATGTTTCAGATCAAACCAACCATTTAACAAAGTGCACATTGGCTTTGGTAAAAGTGCAAGCTACACTTTAAAATCTGGGAACTATAAAACATTTCATTATCACATCTTAACAAAACTCGGCAACGCTGTGCATGCATGTTACTTTCAGATGAGATAAAAATAAAAAGTGATATAAAACAAAAAATAGAAGTTTGGGTGTTAGGGTTCAACTGGTCACATGCACACTACAGTTTCATTCCCACCCCTACATTAATTTAATTCAACAATCTGACATCACAGATAAAGACCATGTTTCAGATCGCTCAAACCATTTAACAAACAGTGCACATTGGTAAAAGTGCACGCTACACTTTACAATCTGGGAACTATAAAACCAGTCTTAAACTCTGCAGTAACGCTGTGTAGTTTTATGCATAATGTTATAGGTACTTATTGGACAAAAGAAAAAAGAATATAAAACAAAAAAATGTAAGTGATATCAAGCACGCTCTGTAGGCTTCAACTTGACACACTACAGCCCCCCCCCCCCCCCCCCCCCCCCACCCCCACCCACAGTACAGTACACACCAAAAAAAGAAATTAACATACAGGCAGGACAGTGTCATAAAAAAATAATAGTAAAATAAACAATAATAATAAAGAAACCACAACAGTCACCAGTCTCAATTTGGATCAACTCGCCATTGCAAAGAGGAGTGAGCTCTAATGGGGTTTTACACTGACAAGGGACATTCCATTCGTACAGGGGACCTGGGGAATTGCACGGTGCTGCAATGCTCGAACATGCTTTCAATGGCGCCGAAACAAAGGTGCAACCAAATCAAATGTTTATATACTATTTGTACAAGGCAGGAAGATGTATATGATGACCACAGGTTACAACACTGTTAGGATGAACTAATTATAAGGATAGTTCTTGTAGTTAGATTGCTGGTAGCAGGTTGCCCTGAGCGTCGTCGATTAGAACGATACCTCCCGTGGGGCCCTAGTAATTCAGGCCGGTAGGATGAGATCAGGTAGAAGAGTAAATGGTTTGTAAGGCCTTCACTCTTTCTTAGTTAGTTATACTTATTAGTTACTGAACCGGAATATATCTGATCTGATCTATCCTGCCTCAACTCAACCTTATAAACTGGTAGGTGTCATTGTCATCCTACACGTTCGCCATATAAGGACGACCCTAGAGCATAGCCGTTTCGTTTATCATCCATGTATGGATATTTAGGAGGTGCCCGTACAGAGGATACCTCTGTAACAACACTGATACGTCCCAGGTGCATCCATGTGATGTTTTTTCGTTATAGTTATTCTATTTATAGTGGCTCATAGGAATTTATAGACTACCTGACAACCAGGAATAGATTGGTGACCACCAGAGAGTAGATGGCATCCGGGAGAAGTTTGGGTTGGCGCCCCAGTCTGTGTCTTCCATGAGGAAGAAGCCCAACAAATCCACGGTGAGGCCTGTAGGAGGGCCATTCAAGCAATCGCTAAGGGAGGCTGCAGTACCACCACAGGCCAAGACACCATCACACCAGAATTAAATGTTTGGAGCGGGGTAGTCTGGTGCAACGCTCAGGTCCTGGACCTGGTGAGACGGAGGAGGAGCCCGGCCACGAGGCCATCCACAGAGCCTAGTCCCTCCACGTGCCAGAGTATCTCCTCTCCCCCATTCCTGGCAGAGTAGTTTCGGACAAGTGTATTAAGTGGCCCTGTCTTTCCCTATTTAGGACTGACCGTGGGTAGCTACCTGGGACGTAAGTCGGGGCTTCATCAACCCTGGCTGGATCACCTGGGCGAGGGTGTATGTTGCGAGACCCGAAACATCCTATGACCCCACACTGTAAAATCTGATTTCATGTAATGGTAGTACTCTTTACTCATTTCGGCTTAATTTGTTGACTCTACTAGATGAAATCTAGTAGAGTCAACTTTCTGGTGAGGAAAGTAATTAAACTTTGTCTTTTCAGTAACCCTTACTTAACATTATAAAGTGAGGAGGATTTGTAAGTAAACTAATGTCTTTTCAGTAATCTTTACTTAACATTATAAGTGAGGATGACTTTTAGTGTTTTATTAAACTTATGTCTTTTCAGTAATCCTTACTAAACATTATAAGTGAGGAGGATTTGTATTAAACTAATGTTTTTTCAGTAATCCTTACTTAACATTATAAGTGAGGATAATTTTGGTGTTTGTATTTATCTATTTATATGCATAATATAACATATACGTATATGTATATGTACATGTGACACTGATAAAGCTCAAAGATCAGCAAAAAGACTGCAAAGGTCAACCCTGGTTATGTCGAATGGTGGGTTACATCAATAGTCTACAACTTTTCAATAAGAAGTTATAGATTTTTGAAATAGTTCAAAGTTAAGCTTTTCTCACAATTTTCAAAAATATTTTTTTTAAATTAAAAAACACGTTTTCAGACTCAAAAGAGGACGCTGAATCGAATGGGCTAGGTCTCGATTTTGTATGACCCTTAGAAAGTGGTTTAAACAAGCGTTAAAGTTTAGTAAACTTGAAGCTTTTTTCACAAACATATTATTATTTTATTTTGACCCCTCCACCCTCTTATTTATATGATATTGAGTCGAATGGTAGGTTACATCAATAGTCTAGAATTGTTTAATAAGAAGTTATAGATTTTTGAAATAGTTCAAAGTTTAGCTTTTCTCACATTTTTTAAAAATATTTTATTTTTAAATTAAAAAACACCTTTTCAGACTCAAAAAAAGACGCTGAATTGAATGGAATAGGTCTCGATTTTCTAGGACCTTGGGAAATACAAACGGTCACCAAAAAGATTGGACGTTGACTTTTGTATAAAAAACTGATTTTGTTGAGCACAAAATCTGTAACTAATCGCTCCAGATATTTTTTTTAAATCCGAAACTTCTCTCAATCCATATTGAGAGTAAGCCGGATTTTTTGGCACCGGCCCCGATTTTTTCTGACACTGATAAAGCTCAAAGGTCAGCGAAAAGACTGCAAAGGTCAACCCTCGTTAAATTTTTAGAAATTGTATTTTTCTTCGAGACTCTGGCTTTAGACTAATGTGATGGCGCTGATTCCAAATATGCAAGTTTCTTTTTTCTCGGACAACAGGAAGTGCCTCAAAAGGCCACTTCTTGGTTGGTTTTAGGGTGTTCCAAGCCTGTGATTTCTCCGAAATATTTTTTTTCCAAATCTACACGTAAAATAATGCTAAAATTTGAAATAATCAAACCCTAATATCAAATCATGATTTAATTATCCCTTAATTGGCTATGGTTACGGCTTCGCTATCTCGCTCAATATCTCGAATACGATAAGGACTTAGGGTCCACTTTTTGGATATGTTGTAGAGCTGGCTGAGACGCACACTTGGATGTCTTGTTTGTCCCGTTACGACACATTTCTATTTCTGACTTTGTCCTTTGATATGGTCTTAAGATATAAGACTCTATGTGCCTTCTGAATGTGTAGGAGGTCAACTTAGGAGTGTCATACCGGGACAAACAAGACATCCACACGTGCGCCTTGGCGAGCTGTACAACATATCCGAAAGGTGGATTCTAAAAATGCATCGATTTCGAGATATATCGCTTTATTGCGCGTAATAACTTGACATTTGACCCTAGCCAATTAAGGAGAATGGTAAGGCCGTGTCCGAGGAGAGTTATA
Organism: Gymnoscopelus microlampas; assembly: GCF_963454915.1. Lineage (NCBI taxonomy): Eukaryota > Metazoa > Chordata > Actinopteri > Myctophiformes > Myctophidae > Gymnoscopelus > Gymnoscopelus microlampas. The sequence continues at coordinate 28,531,030 of NC_139954.1, forward strand.
TGGGCGCGTTCGGGGCGACGCGCTGACCCAGAAACAGGTGTCCAATTTTGTTTTTACTCCTTTCAAACAGGTTTTCACTATTATCTCGGCCCATAGGGGGCGCTGAAACAAACGGACAACGTATTATTGATCAGCTCTTCACCCCGGACGCGTCCATATAACTTTCCTCACACACAAACATGTGGTTCTGAAAATTAGGGTTATTGGGCTTCTTGAATAATTTGGCCACTAGGGGGCGCTGACACAATCGGACAACAGATTATTTATCAGCTCTTCAGCCCGGACGCGCCCATATAACTTTCCTCACACAGGGACATACGGTATGTATTTTTAATATTTTTTTTGAAAATTAAAAAAATAAAGTACAATAAAAAATTGAAATAAAATAAATGAAAAAAGTAATCGGAAAAACACGGCCCCCTCACGCATTAAGAGGGCAGGATGAGTCACCAGAACCAAGGACGGGTGTTTTTGATTAATCTAACATGGTTAAAATGGAGTTTGAAGTTACAATGGGTTTGTATAGGAAAGGGGCGTGTCTGATAAAATGAATATCAAATATCTAAATATTGAATCAAGCAACTTAAAAACTGTCTGGGTGGTTCACAAAGGCCTGAGTAGATGATAAATATGACAGAAAGTTTTTTTGAAAGTGAAATATCCCTTTTAAGTGTATTTATTTCACTTTACACAAGTGTATTCTAACATCACGTTTTGTGTGTGTGCTTTTGGTCCTGCTAAGTAAGGCTGTATTGTCTGAATTTTCATTATAATCAATGGGGAAAGCCTCGCTCCTGTTCAGTCCAATCAGATGTAGGGTCTGTCTACTGCATCCTCCTAACTCTATGACTGTATCCTGTATACAATTCAAAGGGCTTTCAATGGTATACGGGGCGTATACCATGCACCGTTTCCGTATCCGCCCAAACCTAGAACCACACTCAGGGTTGCCAGATCTGCTCATTATAATTTCCCTGCAAGATTTTATTTGAAAATAGCCGATCTACAAGCTCACAACGCGTCGCGACGCGTTGTGAGCTTGTAGATCTGCTATTTTCAAATAGCTGATGTATGTGTTAAAGTGCTCATGTTGCCCATAGTCGCTTCTTTTGGGCTGGTTTTGGGCTGGTTTTCCTAGACCTGGTTGCTTGTTTCTCTCACAGAATCTGGCAACACTGACCGCACTACACATGCGCAGTTGATCACTGGAGAAGCGCGCGTAAGAAACAGGAAGAGAAAACGGTCTTGTTGTTTTTCTGCAGCTCTAGTCTGCTCCGTTCATTCATTCAGAGTTGTTATGCTAAGGTAAGTTAACGTTCACTGTATATACTATATATTTAGCAAACGTTGTCTTTTGTCATATTCCTCATACTTTTGTTGCTTAAGTTTATGTCATCGATTTATTTAGCGAAGTTAGCGAGGGACTCTCGTCCTTCTTTGTTTACCCCAGAGACACGGCCCGCTGGACTCCGCCATGTTGAAACTAGTGTTCGGTACAAACGTATTTACACACAATTACAATATTATTGTATCCAAGTGATGTTTAAAGCAGGGGTCTTCAACAGGGGGTCCTCAGAGTTACTACCCAGGGGCCGCCAAATCTGTGTGTGTGTTATATATTTATTTTTTACATTAACCACTTGAACCCTAGCATCCCTTTTCTGAGGGTAACCAAAAATAGCAGATCTAGAAAAATAGCAGATCTACAAGCTCACAGTGAGCTTGTAGATCGGCTATTTTTGGCAAAAAGGTTTGGTCTAGAGGGGGTAAAAAGAGCAGACCAAGTTGAAAAAAAAGTTTAATCTGAAATACAATTTTATACAATATAGAGGGGGTCCCTGCTCCATCTCTCTCTCAGCTAGGGGTCTTTGGAAAACGTTGAAGACCTCTGGTTTAAAGCATCTATTTACTACTTTACTTTAGCCATATTTTATGTTTGTCATACAACTGTGTTGTTTAAAAAATGTTTAAAAAATGTTCATCTACAAGCTGACAACATGCTTTGTGATCTTGTAGATGTTCAGAAAATCGCTTTTATAAGAATATTATTTATAATAAATGTATTCAATTAAATGTTGCACCCCTGTGGGTTAGAAAAGCTAAACTGGCCTAGGGCAGTGGTTACCAAACTGGGGGTCCCAAGAAGATTATCTTAATGTTTTTCTCACTCAACAGTAAACAAACCAACATACAGTGTAAGTGCATACACTATACAGGGTATCTGCACATTTATAAAGAGACAACTTAAGAACTTATAAGACCTTTTTAATCCCTCTAAAACAGGGGCTTTCAACCAGTGGTCCGGGGACCACCAGTGGTCCTTGAGGGGGTTCCAGGGGGTCCCCAGGCAAATGAATAGTTAGCAACCAAATTGACCCTTATATGTCTGTAACTCTGAGTGTACAAATGGAACCAAATGGACCCGTTAGGGTCCATTTGGTTCCATTTGTACACTCTCAGAGTTAAATGAACACTGATGATGGTGATACAGTGTAGATTGGGACCCCCTAAAAAATCTAAATGGTTGAGTCCCTGGCATATATTTTCAAATGGGGGTCCCAGGGCTAATATTTGTCAATTTGGGGGTCCTTGATGCGAAAAAGGTTGAAAACCACTGCTCTAAAATATAAATGGACACACAACAAACAATACTACAAAACATGGTCAAACATTGGCCACATTGTCAAATATTACCTAAGAAATAGGCGCACATTGTGAAAATAGAAGATCTACAAGCTCACATCACAACGCCTCGCGATTGTGAGCTTGTAGATCTGCTATTTTCACAAGCCCGCGGACCCCCATTTGAAAAGATATGCCAGCTAGGGAGTCCCATAAGAGAAGATTTTTACGTCTCTAGCAGTGATTCTTTTAATTTCAAGGACCCCCAGTTTGACATGCATTAGGCTACGGACCCCTATTTAATGGCATTTCTATCTCCGGGACCCCAATTTATATTGTAAAATCTATGTTAATTTAACCATAAGCCATAAGGGTCAATTTGGTTCCTAACTATCCATCATTTAGCTCGGTACCCCCTGGATCTCCCTCGAGGACCCCTGGGGGTCCCGAATTATCATTGTACCAACAATTAATGCGGTAGGGTTAGACAGTGGCACGTTGTGAGGGTGTAGGCTGGCCATTATTGAGAATGTTGTCCAAAATAGGGACACCAGGTTGAAAACAGACTATTATTATTAGTAGTAGTAGTAATTTGTATTATAGATTGTGGCTTATGTTGTTTGTATATTTGGCTGTTTGTCTTGACTGCAAGGCCCTTTGCTACTGTCTTGTCTAGCCTCATTTATGCCAGTGGTTGCCAGTGGTTATTTGTTTAATTCCTTTTTTTACTATTACTTAGTTATTTCTAATTGGCGTCTAGACATTACCAAACATTGTTTCTAATGTATATTATCCTTTTATCCCTTACCTCATAGAGCACTACAATGTTGCAGGACAGATATGCAGCCAGTGGAGCTAAGTGAGTAAGCTACTACTCATGTTAACACACCACTGATACCTGGCAGACAAATGACAAACATCTGACACACTTCAGTTTCTGCTATTAGAAACGTAATGCCAGGTTACACTTTTAAATTGTAATTGTTTATTTTTGTTATGTTTTCTGGCAGTCTGGCAGAGTCAACTGAGAGCCTAAGACCAGACCCAACAAGAAGGATGTTTCCCAGGTCTTGGACCTTGAATAACAACCCAGATGGGCCTTCATTGACTCATTGACCCCTGCTTCAGAGAACTGGAACATGTAAGCAAATGTATTCCTTTGAAGTAGGCCTGCATGTGCTTCCTTCAGTCAGTTGAATATTAAGAACACTAAGTATATTTTATTGTAGGACTAGTGCTCATGATGCACACCAGCAAATAGTTATTGATGGGGATGGGGTGGCGACTGTTGACGAATACAAGTATTTGGGTACAACGATTGATTCCAAGCTGACATGGAATTCCTACACTAATGCCATCTATAAGAAAGGTCAGCAGAGGCTGCATTTTATGCACAGACTGAGACAGTATAATGTGCAAAAAAGTGTAATGGTGCTCTTCCATCGATCCTTCGTGGAGAGTGCACTGACTTTCTGTTTTGTTTCCTGGTATGGCTCACTATCATTGGTTAATAAGAACAAACTCCATAAAATCATCAATGTATCCAGCAAGATAGCTGGGGTACGACATGAGAGTATAGCAGCAATGTATGAGACCCGGGTGCTTAGGAAGGGGAGAGCTATTGCTTGGGATAGAACGCACCCGTTATACAGTCAATACCACCTTTTACCATCAGGACGACGGTACACAGTGCCAATGTTGCAGGCTAGGGCTTCAAGATCATTTGTCCCTATAGGACTCCTGAACAAACAGGCCCCATCTCAGTTCTGTGCATACAATGTAATGTGATGCCTCTTGAATCATGACTGGTGGCCTTTTCCAGTTTGTATGTATTTTGTATTTATGTTATGTGTTTGTGATTTTTTTGTATCCTGATGGCACAAAAATGTTGTCTCTCTGTGATCTCTCTCTAGTTATGGATGAACACCGGTAGATCCTCGTTGGAGGAATGTGAACTGACCTGCTCTCTCTCTTTATCTGTCTGTGTCATAGGATGAACTCTGACGAATCCTCGATTGACGGAACTCCTACTTTGTACCCAAAGTGATCCGCTGTGGGACCTTAAGCAGCTGGACAAAGGTACAGTAATTACTGTTTCTGACGGAGTATCTCATGAAAGTATACGCTTGTTTAAATAACTGGCTGCTGTAAATTAATGTTTTTAACTTTGCAGCCCGCCTGACATGTCTCCACCACATGAAGTTAGGACATACATGCTCTGCTCACATCCTTGAGGTAAGAAATGTGCATATATGGCAATTTTCATATTTGACTATAAGATTCAGAATGCAACGCATACATTTTTTGTGATATTTTTTTGTTTTTTCTGTTTGTGTTTGTGTCAGTCTGCAGAAGACCCCAACACCTTTCTTCAGGCAAGACCACTCCACTCAGCCCTGCCGTCTGTGAAACCATCTGCACATGCCATTGGAGCCATGCCTGTATTGACCTTCCCAAAAGATGACACCTTTTTTATCCAGGGGGAGGCAGTATTGTGACCAGGATTACTACATGTTTTTGTGAGGGTACCTACCCTAGGAGACACGGGGAGAACATGCAAACTCCACACAGAAAGGCCCCTTCGCCAACCCCACCTAGGGGGTGGGCACTGATGACTCGGAGGAGAGGACACGCCCACAGCATCAACTGCGGGAATCGAACCCAGGACCTTCTAGCTGTGAGGCGACAGCACTACCAACTGCGCCACCGTGCTCCCCCCAAAAGAGGACACCTATGCCAGCATGATGTATCTCATGGCGAGTGATTACACCGTTCACCTCACATACCCCAAGTGGAACATGACTCATAGAAAAAGACCAAACGCCACCAGTTCAGTTCCTTGATGTTGCTGTAATACGGTTAGTTGATTACTCAGGTTAGTCACCAACAGAGCTTGGTACTGCTTTATTACCGCCAAGACGTCTTGGTAACAATTATTCTTCAACTGATGGACCCTGTGAAGTAAGGATCAGTTATGCCTCTCCCTCAAAGCACTTTATATATACATTGTATTGTCACGCTGGATGTTTTTTAGAATTGAATGTTTCCAGTTGAGTGTCCAGACTTGAGTGTCTGCTGTGTAAAGTGTGAAGTCCTCCCCCTGCCCAACTTTGCAGTGGTTCTCAAACTTATTCCAGTCCAGGATCCCCAAATTAATATTTGGCTTTGGACCCCCCTCTGAAAATAATCTGTGCCGCTGGGCCTCCCCATACACAATTTGGGTTGTTAAAATTATATCATGGGTTAAAGTAGTAAAACTGACATTGAGGCTATGTCAACAAATGTTCAGCAGGACCTCCTCAAATCCTTTCATGGACTCCTGGGGGTCCCTGCGTGGACCCCACTTTGAGAACCACTATTTTATAGCATGTGGGCCTGAGCTGCTTTATAAAAGAAAATAAATGCTGAAAATAAGAATGCTTCTGGTGTCTTAATTTAAGACTTTTCATTATATTATTTTGAAGGAATTGCTTCTTATTGTAAGAGTTTTGGGGCTTATTATTATTCTCAGATTTAAGGAAAAAATCCTCAGAATCGGCTTAATAAAGAGAACAAAAATACCACATTTAAGCATATCTTTCTTAAATAACAAAGTATTCATTGCTTGTATTAAGCAGAACTTGCTTTAGATGTAGGCATTTTTGTCTAGTTTTAAGCACCAGTATGCTCTTTCAGTGGCTAGACTTTGTTTCTAGTTTTAAGAATTCTAGTATAGAAAAAAATGCTTACCCCATTGGCAGTTTTTTTTGCTTGATATAAAGAAATATGTCTCAATTTAAAAATATTTTGCTTGTTTTAATTTGGCCATTTTTTGCAGTGCAATAACTGTATTGATTCTTAAGTGTTTATGATAGATCTGTGAACAGTATGGAACATTATAGATCCATGTCATGTTATGAAGGCACCATGGCATCGATCATTGGTTCCTACAAGCCCGTTTTGAAGCCTCTAGTTCGGTGAAAAAATGTCGCCAGTTCAACTGCAACGAAAGTGAGACTTGGGTCTTCACAGTAGAACCCCAATCACAAGCCCCAAAAGTATACCCTGCTTTTTCATCAATTTAAAAATGTATGGGACTATAATTTGAAGAAAAAAAAAACCCACACACATCATATGTGAAAGAAGACTTGAAACTAGCGATTAAAAACAAAGTCTTCATGAAAAGATTTACTAAGGTAACCAAGTGTAAATTCGGTCAAGTTCTCATCGACTTCAATGGAATGACATTTCTTTTACAGCTGAACAAGGGGAACCAGCGCCAGCTGCTGGGCCCTTAATGGGAACTGCAGCGTTTTCATTACGTCCACATTGGCTTCAAGAGCAAAAGCTTGTCGCCTGGTTAGAATACAAACCCTTGTTCTTCCTGCATCAGGCTGTAAAGGAAGCATTTTGCAGCTCAGATGGGCCTATTTATACCAGCACACAATGACCCCGGGGGGCTGGAGGCTGAATGCAGAGCTTTAAAAGGGACCACGTCGCTACGCCCCTCGGTAATAGAGTGCCTTTCAATATGTATGTGCGGGTTTATCGATGATCAAGCTTGTGTGTTAAAGCCTCTGTGACAGCCACATCGCTCACACTCTGATTCATGAATATGGATGCCAGCGGAACGCCGCCGTCGGACGGAAACCTTGTATGTCCAAAGCCGTTACTGTTCAGGAAATGGAGAAACAATTTACTGTGTTCTGATTGGATTCAATGTTATTGTTTAGTCACAAGCTCTTAATACTTTTCATTGGTTCGTTATTTTTAAAACCTAACTTACTTGACTTAAGGACAAACGGCGGAAAAAAGGCCTTTCACAAAATAAAGATGCAAACATAGCTTTTGTGAGCTTGTACATCGACTATTTTTATTACTTTATTTGTATTTGCTTTTGTGTGACACTGTACCGTAGTATGGCGAAATAAGGCATTAATTAACAAAAAACATAATTAAAATGTAAATATGGAGATAGGAGGTTTTTGCCCGACGCGACGCTAAGCTTGTTAACATTCCCCCACCGCACGGCGCCCTGGATGCCAGGCAGAGGAAGCAGCTCACATGTGGCTCATGAGACCTTCCACTCCCAGGTCTGTCACAGCCATTACATAATGGCCTGATCACATTTATTTGAGCTAATCGCAATTATTTTTTGGATAATCATTAGAATGATTTCCATACATGACATTGTAATAACAGCTTGATGTAATGAACAGAAATGGCATATTTCCATCATTATTTCAAAGTTAATGCTTTCCTCCCTATTTTCAGCATACTATGCTATGTTTTCATTAATGTATTCATTTATTTATTTATTCTTGATTGTGAAGCACATTGTTTCAAAATGTGTGTGACACAACACACACACCTCAGCTTTCATTTATTATAAGTCGATGTGAAATGTGTGCGCGCGTGTGTGTGTGTGTGTGTGTGTGTGTGCGTGCGTGCGTGCAAGCGTTGTATATCCACTTGTGTGTGCATCAGCTGCGTGTGTGTGCATGTTTGAGAGCACATCAGTGTGTGTTTGAGTGTGGGTGTGTGCGCGAGTCTGTTTGCGTGTGTGTGTGTATATGTGAGTGTGTGTGTGTGGTGCGGGGTTATTTTACCCCCCCCCCCCCCCTCCGTCTACTCAATGCAAATAAGTGTTAGCGACAAGCAAAAAGCTGTTTATGACGTCCTGGTTTGGTTGGAAGATTTATCCTGTCTCCATTTACACACAAACATTAATCACATCTGTCTGTCCAAGACCTGCTCCCACCAGCACGCCCGTTATGATGTCAATACATTTACTGTCTTATTAGCCCCACAGCCACAGCTATTGTTAAAAAAATGTACAAATAAAATTAAAATAAAAGCCATATAAAGTGGAATTAGATTTAGGCCCGTCAGTTGTGATTTGTGCTCCTGTGGCCATGTTCCTCTATCAGTGAGGACAATACAGACCAATACAAGTGCATATGTATGTGGACCCCATCTGAAAATACAGTATGTCATGCCAGGGACAGGGGCGTTTTTGTTACCATTGTTTGAAAAGAGCAGATCTACAAGCTCACAACACGTCATGATATTAACACTTTTACCTGGGGACCCCCTGGAACCCCCTTAAGGACCCCTTGGGCCAGGGGTCTCCGGACCCCACTTTAAGAACCACTGCTCTAGATCTCCTCAGGAGCATCGGAGGCAAGATGCATGTCAGAGATGCCGTGACAAGACACATCAAGGCTATGTACTGTAAAGAAGGAAGGGATACATTCAACACCATAGCATGTTCCATAGACACGCTGCGAGGCAAACAGGAGATGGAAGTGTGATGGAATCCATTGAGCGTCAGTGAGACGCAGCAAACCATCTGGAACTGGAAACAAGACCAGAATCTTTAACACTATATGTCAAGGAAGTCAGCTATGGATCAGAGACATGGAGAGTGACCAACATCACCTCCAACAAACTCCAGACCAACGGATGCCTAAGACACATCCTGCAAACTGTTTTTGTTACCACTGCCCTCTTCTGGTGCGTTGTCCTTATAAAACATAACAAACATTGAGAAGCGAAGGGTCACACTCAGAATGGCAAGATCAAAAAGTTGAAATGCCTTAGATTACAAATGTTTTGGCTATCTAGCCTTTGTCTAATTGGAAGTGTTTGCTTCCTCTTAAGGAAGCAAACACAATATTCAGGTGACAGTCATTGTTTCCTGGACATCATGATGGCTATCGGTTGAATATAAAATGTTCAACCTGTGGAAGAGAACCAACCAAAACCCCATCAGCCAGGATGTGAAGAGGAGGAAGTGGGGTTGGATTGGACACACCCGCCGCAAACCAGCGGACAACATCACAAGGCAAGCGTTGTGCTGGAATCCACAGGGCAAAAGAAAAGTAAGGAGGCCAAAACAAACCTGGAGTAGATCAGTCGAGGGTGAGGCGAACGCCAATGTAGGGACCAGCTGAAGAAAACTGCCCAAAACAGAGTCCGATGGCTGGGTGTGATTGTGGCAGGAGCCTACAAATGAAGTCTGTGAGAACCGGGGGGACCAGCTTATGAACAAATCATTAAACAAACTTTAATGATTGCGACCTTTGAAAGAAAATGGCAGATGTACATGCTCATAACGTGTCACATCACAATGAGTTGTGAGCTTGTTGATTGGCTATGTTCGCTACTTTTATGTGACACTATCACGCAAAGAAGTATAACATAGGGCAAAGCAAAGAAACCAACGAGGTGCTCAAAGAAAAAAAGTATGAAAATTATACCGATGGTGTTTCTAGGATCAACGGAAATCAAGGTTAGACAAGAGGAAGAGATCCAACCACTCAAAAAAGTGGAGGTGACGATGTAAAGTTAACGTATTAAAAATGACGGACATGGCATTTTTAATACATTAAAGATATTTTTTATTCTAAATCCGCTCCTCCACTGTTTTGAGAGCTCAGATCTCTTCCTCTTTCATAAAATAGGGCATTGATTCACAAAAAAAAACATAAAATACAGCAGTCATCTATTACAATATGCAACAATATGAGAGAGAGAGGTGTCATGGCCTGCATGCATTCATATAGTGTTTGGCGTTGTACTGATCCACATTTTGTGTGGAAGATGAGCAGAGATGGTTTTCAAACGTGACGCATAGCGGTTATGATTCACCTGAGAGCTGAGTCCCCAATGAGACCGGAGGTAAAAGAGACACTGTGTAGGTGGGCTGAAACCCTATCTCTCAATAGGGTTTCCCACATTAATTCCATATAGCAAGGTTTTTAAAGAGAATTTTCACCACACCCATAATTTTTTTGCTCTAACACAATTCAATCACAGTTCCTGAAATATTTTGACCTCTCTCTCTCTCTCTCTCTCTCTCTTTGTTTGGCTATGAAAACATGGGAATCTATTTTCCCATCATTGCACCAATTTCCTCATGTATTTTGAAAAATACATTTGTTATGATCTGACTGTCACAGTTTGATGTTTGTCTGATGGGAAACGAGTGTCTGCCACTTGCTCAACAATAGTTTGTTGAATCTTGCATTTCCTGACAGCAGTCGAGACCAAAACATAGCTTGTGTCCTGTCCTCTACACAGTATATCCATTTCTGTGAATATATCGGTGATTATGGAGATGCGATTCCATAGCCCAGGATCAAAGAGGTATAAACTATATTCTAATAAAGAACAAATGGGCATACAGTTCTTGCCACTGCTATTTTATGTGTATACTTTATTTAATCGCAAAAATAGCTGAACTACAATCTCACACACGCCTTGTGATGTGTTGTCGAATATTTTTGAGAAAAGTTTTAAAACATTGGACATTTTTTTTAATATGTTTTGCCTATGGCATGCCCAAAATACTGACCAGCTCACTGGCTTTGTGGTTAGAGTGTCCACCCTGAAGCTGCGAGGTCGGGGTTCAATCCCTGGCCGAGGCCAAAGACTATATAAAAATGGGACCTCATGCCTCCCTGCTTGGCACTCAGCATCAAGGGTTGGATTGGGGGTAAGTCCCTGTGACATACTAGCATCATGTCCAGGGGGTGTACTTGTACATCAAGCCGCCTCACGCTACAGAAACAGGAGATAGGATCCTGCCCTATGGGCCACATCTCATGGCTCAATAACCGTTGGCTTCCAAGGCTACTTACTTACATGCCCAAACTAGTAACACGTTGAAAGCTGTTTCATTTGTGTTGAAATAAAGAAAAGGAACAGGATACGGAGCCTCGAACCTGTAGATCACCTGTGTTCCGGTCCTTATATGGGCGTGGATGCTCAGTGGCAGGATAAGAAAATAATTAAATATAAATAAAGGTAATTATTTTGTATTATTATATTTGTAACGCATGTAAAATTCTAGTACCCTATGTGCAATAAACCTGCTGATGCTCTGCCAGACAACGGCTGAGATGACACGCCCCCTTCCATAGCTCCCATTCATTTAGCCTAATAGAAGGCCCACACAGCAGCTGTGCAGCGCCAGATGCTGACCTGGTGACTCGCCATCATTTCACTTGTTTCCATTCCCCAAGTGCCACCAGATGACAACACACTTGAACTACTGTAAGTGATGCTGTGGAACGTAGATCGTTTTTTCTCTTCCATTAAACCAGGAAGCAAAACTTTAGTATAGAAACATGCAGTACATTTACAATATAAAGTATACTTAGAGTATACTTTTACTATGTAATGTGATGTGTTTACTCATTGTATGTTGCAACTGTTTTGAAAGGCTCTTAAATAAAGTTTACTACTTGTTTAATTACTCAACCACCTGAACCCTAGTCTTTATTCTGGGGCAAACATTCGGTGAAAATAGCAGATCACAGGCTCACAAGATTGTAAGTTTGTGAGCTTGTGATGATGATGATGATTTAGATTGGCTATTTTTGGCAAAGATATTTGATGTAGATGGAAAAAAGGAGTGGCTCTAGAATAGACCCCTGCGGGACCTTGTCAACAAAATATATAGGGTTTACCCATTTGAACCCCAGGGTCTATATTCTATAATATACGGGGTTCGATTTGTAAAAAAAAAAAAAAAAAAAAAGGAAGAGAGAAAGAATCCCAATGGCAGGGATAAAACGCACCCCCACCGGCTATACAAATGAATGGCCAGAGATGGGGATATCAAAAGCAGATGCATGGATTTACCCGCCATTCCCCCAGCAAATATAACCTTGCATATACGTGTAGCACAGACAGTGCAGTGAAAGTAGACAAGTGATGGATTAAGGGCATAATTATGTTTGGGTGAGTGAAATTCAACATATTCATTGTTGAATTGTTCTCAGAGCGCAATTACCTGTCTCCAGCCCAAACAATGAGGAGTTATTTATATCACCTTGCTCCAGGTATTAAAATACAACGAATTCTGGGATAAGGGTCTGGCTAGAGATTAGTGAGCACAAAAGACCCTTTGTTAACATTTAATTACAATTCTTTTAAAACAATAGAGAGATCAACTGCTCATGTTTTAATGATTCAGACTGGTGAACGAGCATGATAGAATTGTTTAGGATGTGCTGAATTGGAACTGAAACAAAAAGTTTACATTTACATTTAGTTATTCATTTGTTGGGTAAATTATTTACTAAATATTATCAATTCAAAACATACATTGTATTCCCAAAGGAGTAGTTTAAGAGGCTATTTATCAGGCTTAGATAAGCTGTTGTTCCAAAACTGTCATTCTAAGGAAGTGATAATTCATCATTGTGTGATCCTCTGCTTTCATAATGAAAATTAAATACATTGATAACATAACAATAATATTTGATCAATGATACAATACTGGGCTGTGTGTGTGTGTGTGTGTGTGTGTGTGTGTGTGTGTGTGTGTGTGTGTGTGTGTGTGTGTGTGTGTGTGTGTGTGTGTGTGTGTGTGTGTGTGTGTGTGTGTGTGTGTGTGTGTGTGAGAGAGAGAGAGACCTGTGTGTGTGTGTGAGAGAGACCTGTGTGTGTGTGTGTGTGTGTGTGTGTGTGTGTGAGAGAGAGAGACAGACGTGTGTGTGTGTGTGTGTGTGAGAGAGAGGTGTGTGTGTGTGTGTGTGTGAGAGAGAGAGAGAGAGACCTCTGTGTGTGTGTGACCTCTGTGTGTATGTGACCTCTGTGTATGTTCCACAAGCTGAGCGGTCAGGAGCATCTTCATCAATCATGGATGAAAAATGTGTCTTTTTTTCCTGCTGTCATCCCTCCAAGACTGTTGACCTTTAACATGGAGCTTCTCTCTGGGGTTTGATCCCACTGAGACGTCTTCACACTAAACCACTTTACCTCACTGGGTTGCAAAACAGCAACTAAATAATGCTGAACACCATGCGACGCATTGCGCGCTTGCAGATCGGCTATTTAAAAATAAATCTTGAAAACGTTTTTTTTTTTAACCTACAAACTTGTATGGGGATCCCTGGCACCAAATATTACATAGCTGCTGACTTCCACTCTCCTCTTTTTCACTCTCCTCTCCACCTCCCGCTGCTCTCTGCCTGTGGAGAGGCTATCCTCGTTCGCCTCCACCCTGCTGTGGGATGCACCCGGTCATGACCTCTCACCTGCAGACGGACCTGGTGGGGTTGTGGGGATGTGGGAGGGGGTGGGGCTCTGCCTGAATGTTTGTCTCATACACCACCTAGCAGCAGTTATCTTATCTAAATGTACATTAACTGTCAGTGGCGTGCACAGACATTTTGAGGGGCAGGTGCTCAAGTAAATTATACTTTTTTTTGTTTACTTGGTCTGCTCTTTTTTCTCTCTACACCTACACCTCTTTGCCAAAAATAGCCGATCTACAAGCCCACAACGCCTCGCAGCACGAGGCGTTGTGTGGGCCGTGTGGGCTTTTTTTGGCTAAAGTTCTCCTCAGAAAAGGGATGCTAGGTTTCGAGTGGTTATGGTAAAAAGAAAAATCATATCACATAAAGATTTGGCGGACCCCCTGTAGTAACTCTGAGGACCCCCTAGGGGTCCCGGACCCCCTGTTGAAGACCCCTGCTGTAAACTGGGGAAAAAAAACTTTTTTTTTCTTTTTTTCAAAAGGGCACTTCTGGTCAAGAGGGCAAAGGGCAGGTGCTCTAGCACCACCTAAAGTCTATCTGTGCACATCCCTGTTAACTGTATAGGAATTGACCTGTTCATGACATATTAGTGTATACTGTACATCAGGCCTGGAATTTAATCATTTTAGGGACACGGTCACTGGCACTTGGTGTTTTAAACTTTTTGAGGACACAAAGGCCAAATGCCAGGGCAGCAAGGCCATCGACTGAAACGATTTTAAGTCCACTGACATTTAAGGATTACATTATGAATACGCTAGAGCGGTGCCCAACGTGCCACCCTCTGGAACGATGCAAGTCAGGAATGCATGCCCAGGCCTTAGCCGTGGCCAGTCTGGATGTCAATACTATGACCCGGGCACTCCATATGGGGATTTCCTGGTTTAGCTAAATGTTTTGGAGAACGGCAAATCCGACCAAATTCCCACTCGGCACATCCCTCCCTCCCATCACTCCCTCGGGTGCAGTGGTGGAAAAAAGTACTGAAATGTTTTACTTAAGTAAAACTATCAATACTGCAATGTAGAAGTATTCTGTTACAAGTAAAAGTCTGGAATTCAAAATGTACTTGGGTAAAAGTGCAAAAGTATTGCTATCAAAATGTACTTAAAGTACCAAAAGTAAAAGTACTAAAATGTTTGAAAATAGCAGATCTACAAGATCATACTCTCAGGCCTGGACTAATCTGTCTCTTTTGAAGATGGGGAGTCAGCGGGGATAAGTATTTAGAAACTCACCAGTGTCTAAAAACTGTACTGACATAATGCCAAACAGTGGGGTCACAGTGGTCATGGCCTCATGGCGCTGCCATATACTATATATACACAATCATACAGGCTAGCCAACCTCCAGCCTGGCATCAGATGGTAAATGTCCGGGGTTTAATATACACTTGTAATAAAATGTATTGCAAAGTGAGCAGTGCATTCTGTGAGTCAGCCATATGCCCACAATGAAGATAAATGTTAAATGTTGCTGCCGTTTTTGCCATTTACCTGAGTAATTATCACATTATGTGCCAAGTACAGTACAGTAGCTCTGTAAATATTTGTCTTGGGGACTGTGGCTCAGAAAATGCATACATTTTCGCATAAATCCAAGTACCAACTTGTGTGTGTGTGTGTGTGTGTGTGTGTGTTAGATTTACAATAAGAAAGATTCTAGTTGGGGTTAGGGCGAGGCATTTACATGATTCAGATGAATACTTAGTTGCTTGATGATGTCATGCATCAAATACAGCCGATCTACAAGCTCACAACACGTCGCAGCGTCATTGGCTATTTTTGGTGTGTGGCCCATTGTTTTAAACTGCATTAATTAAATTGCCGTCCTAAAATGTTGAAGTCCTCAGAAGTGTAGTAATACAAGTGTGTGCGTGTGTGTGCGTGTGTGCATTGGCACAGAACTTCATAATTCTTCAGAATCGCTGTATTTTTTAAGTGCTTTTAGCCGTACAGGAAGCTGGTTGCTCAGAGGGAAACTGTAAGGTTGACCAGGCAGCACATAAAAAGAGATCTTTGATGCAGTTTTTGCAGTGCTGTTTTGTTTTGTTTTGTTTTGTTTTGTCAGCAGTGCAATATATTCACACAGTGCAGATTGAACAGTCAACCGAGGAAAATAAAAACTACAACACTTCAAGAAATGAAAATATAAAAAAATCAAACCTCAGATCTCAAAACTCTGCCCTTATAGCTAGGTAGCTTAAGGCCAGTTTTTTGAAAAATGTGGACACGGCTGACAAAAGCGCCATTTTTTTTTTACATGTTCTCCATCACCATACGTTTCATTTTGGAAGGGGAGCCACACCATCAAGATGGCAGAAGGCGGCCATCTTGGATTACAAAGATGGCCATCATGCAATATCTATAAAAGCCAATATCTCAGCTTCCAAGCCACTTAGAAGGTCAATTTTGGTGTCAAAATATACATTTTCTGGGACAACGAATGCAATAAAACGACAGGGAATATCAATAAGTGACTAATTCAGCCAATATTAGATAATTTGGTCAATTCTGGCAATATATGTACACAATTATGCATGCTTCGGCTAGATTATGCACAACATCTCAGTTTCAGTGTGTGTGTGTGTGTGTGTGTGTGTGTGTGTGTGTGTGTGTGTGTGTGTGTGTGTGTGTGTGTGTGTGTGTGTGTGTGTGTGTGTGTGTGTGTGTGTGTGTGTGTGTGTGTGTGTGTGTGTGTGTGTGTGTGTGTGTGTGTGTGTGTGTGTGTGTGTATAGCCATGCAACACAGAGAGGGGAACATGAGCACCTTCTTTAAACATGAAAACCACCCATACCCTCCCTCTCTATCTGACAGAGGGAAACTACGGCTGGGAAAGAAGTCAGATCTGCTAAATATTCTGACACAGAAGACACAAGAAGAACCTCCAGCTACGTTTGATGTCAAAGTACTCAATGGAGCTGCTGTGGTGCACTTCCTGTCCACTACCAACATTACCACATTTGACAAATATGCCAGTTGTGTCTTTGTTCCCCACATCATGAAACACCTGGAGATCTCCAAAAGAGTTGATGTGGTCTGGGATACTTACATCACCAGCAGCATAAAAGAGTCAACAAGGGAGAAGCGAGGCAAAGGGATACGACGGAAGGTGGCTGGTCAGAACAAGCTGCCGGGGAATTGGCCAGATTTCCTGCGTGATCCTATAAACAAGCAGGAACTCTTTACCTTTCTCTCTGGGAAGATTGCATCCACCGCCTGGCCAGAGGGCAAGCTGGTCTTCATCACATCTGGCATCACAGTGGTCGGCACAGACACCAGCCACTCCATGCTGCCATGTAACCACGAAGAGGCCGACACCAGTATAGTGATTCACCTGCTTGATGCCCTGGAACATGGCTGTTCTACCTGCTTGATACGCACTGTGGATACGGATGTTGTCGTTACCCTCATCGGCAAGTTCCATGCCCTGCTCTCCAAGTATCCAGCTGCAGACATCTGGGTTGCTTTTGGCACTGGCAAGAACTACACCTATGTTCATATAAACACCATCTGCCATGCTCTGGGCAAAGACAAGTCCACAGCACTTCCCATCTTCCACTGTTACACAGGCTGTGACACAACATCAGCATTCTGCGGGAAAGGGAAGAAGTCAGCATGGGTGGCGTGGAAGTCCTACCCTGAGGTCACCCAGGCCTTCAACTACATGGCAGAAAATCCATACACTTCAGTGACCATAGATGCCCAACACTTTCAGCTTCTTGAGCGTTTCACAGTCATCATGTATGATAAGACAAGTGATTTGGAATCTGTCAATGAAGCACGGCGAGAGTTGTTCTGCCAGAAGAACAAAACGATGGAACACATTCCACCAACGCAAGATTCACTGTTGCAACACGTGAAGCGAGTTGCCTACCAGTCTGGGATCTGGGCCACGTCTGAACTGGCCCAGCAGCCGACACCCAGTCCAGAAGGCTGGGGATGGACATTGGATGACAACAAACAGGTCTGGCTTCCTGTGTGGAGCATGCTACCGATGGCGTCAAAAGCCTGCAATGAACTGGTCAAGTGCGGTTGTAAACGTGGTTGTGGTGCACGGTGCTCATGCAAGAAGGCACACTGGAATTGCACAGATCTTTGCAGTTGTCAATGTGACAGATAATTTGTATGTCAATTCACTTCATGCTCCATGTGTCTGACTGCTAACCGAGTTGAAAATTATGTAAATATGTTGCTAGAATTACCATATTTATTTGATCTTGGCACAAATAAACATCTAGTGGTATTCTCAATCGCTTTATTGCATTCCTTGACCCAGAAAATGTATATTTTGAGAGCAAGATTGACCTTCTAAGTGGTTTTGAAGCCGAGATATTGGCACTTATAGATATTACATGGTGGACATCTTTGAAACCCAAGATGGCCGCCTTCTGCCATCTTGATGACGTGGCTCCCCTTCCAAAATCAAACTTATGGTGATGGAGAGCATGTAGAAAAAATTTGGCGCTTTTGTCAGCCGTGTCCACATTTTTTTGTTATCCTCCCTCACTATTAGGTTTCCTCCTTTCCTTTAAAGGAGCACTGTACCCATTTTCAACCTTACCTTCATATAATTGGTCCTCCCTTATATGCTCATTATGATATGGCACCATTTCTGTCTTTGTGCTAGCTGTGTCTCTGCGGTGGACTGTGCACCAATGTTGAAAATGGGTTCTTTTACTTGCCCAATATACAGCACTGTACTTCATTTTGTGATGAATAGCGAAAATAGCTGATCCGCAAGTTGTTGTAGATCAGCTATTTTTGGCTTATGTTCCTCCCAGAATATGAATGCTTGGGTTCAAGTGGTTAATATAATAATTCAAAAACTGTACATAATATATAGTGAGATTTTATCTTTTCTTGGAAATAAGGGAACACCCGGCCGGGTGTCCCTTATTTGAATTTCAGGTAGTTGGTAAGTAGGGCCAGGTGTTTGGCAGTGTCTCTCCCCACAGTAAGAGCTCTCAACGGGGCATGTTCAAATTAAGAGGGGGGGCTCCCGGCTTTCCCGCCACCTTACTATAACTAAGATTTGTTTTGTTAAAATATTGCAAAAATATTCCACATTTTTCACTTTTCTTCAAGATTTGATTCGAAAATAGACGATCTACAAGCTCACAACGCATCGCGACGTGTTGTGAGCTTGTGGATCAAATTTTCAAATAGCCAATGCATATCCATATGGGTTAAGTGCTCACGTGGCCCAGTCGCTACTTTTTTGGCTTGTTTTCATAGACCCGTTGCTTATTTCTCTCCCTCCTTCTCTTCCTCCTACACGGTTTCTTACTCTACCTCCTCGCAAGAGTAATTCCTGCCTGGCAGGGCAGCCAAGAGGCCAGTGCTGTGTGTGCCTTTGGGGAGGGCTGGCTCTTGTGTGTCTGCCTTGTCTGGATGAGCGCCCCACAGGGGGCGTTGGAGACGGAGTTTAATCTACACCTCTGCAGTCTCCGGAGTTGTCTGAGCTCCAGGAACGCTCGACACAAGTTAACAGGGCAGAGAGTTGAGTCTGGCAGGCATGCAGGCAGGAGCAGACAGCGGTGGAAGAAGTACTCACATTTCTTAGTTTTTTTCTTTTTTATGCAAGTAAAAGTATTAATACCACAATGTAGAAATTCTCCGTTACAAGCAAGAGCCTGCATGGTATTAAACAATTACTGGAGTAAAAGTACAAAAGTATTGGTATCAACTATACTTAAAGTACCAAAAGTTAAAGTACTAATTACGCAGAAGTTTTCAAAATGGACACACATTTATTGAAAATAGCCGATCCACAAGCTCACAATGCGTCGCAATGTGACGAGTAGCCTACAACATTTGCCTCTATACAGTATGTAGTAGAGAAGAAGTAAAAGTATCGGAAATACTCCAGTAAAGTAAAACAAAACCACAAAATTGTACTTAAGTACTTATACAGTATACTTGAGTATGTATACTAAGTTACTTTCCACCACAGGGAGCAGAGAGTTTTAGTCAGAGGCACGGAGCGGATTGGATGAGAGCAAAGTGACAAGTGCGTGTGTGTTTGTGTTGTCGGGGGGGGGGGGGGGGGGAGAGGTAATAATAACCTAGGAGAAAGCTGTAACGAGATGGAGTCTCGGGCGTAATGAGCATCTTTCAGTCTGTATTAAAGAGAAGGTCAGTGCGGTCCCAGCCTCTGTGCAACGTCGCTGCTGAAAAGGATACAAGTTAAATCTCCATCTCCACTTTCATCTAAAAGGCTTAGCAACTTTCCTCCTTTTTGCTTTTCTCCCCTGGGAGGCGTCACACCTCAAGTGACGGAAGGAGCTTTATGTTGGACAGCTGATCGGAGCACAAAGGGAAATCAAACGTTGGTATTTAAGCGCCGTCCGCATGCGGTCCGCCATCCAATCTCCCTGGTCGTTTTTTGGCGAGGATCAGTCATTTCGGTTACCCTCCCCACGTCGGCTTGACTCCCGTCCGAGATAAGCCTCGGCCAATGAGATTGTGGCGCCGGTGAGCAGTGCATGCTGGAGTGGCGAGGCCTCTTTAGATTGTGTGAGGGATTTTCTTTTCTTTTCTTTACTTTTTTGACATGATATCGTCAGGCAGAAACCATGTATCTCCATATTTAATCTTTTTATGTTTTTATTTTTTTCATAAATTATAACCTATCCTATATTTGCGGCGCATTGATTGGCTATTTTCGCTATTTTTAAAAGTCCTCATCTGCATACATGCCCAAAGACGCCAGTGTAAAAGTGTCTATAAGTCTGTCTGTGGGTTTTATAAATATTTAACCAATGAAAAGTATTAACAAGAGCTTGTGACTAAATCTAAATAATAACTACTTTGGATCCAATGGCACACAGGTTCTTTTAACTATTCCCTGAAGAAGTGTCCGTTTTGGACATACAAGGTTTCCACCCGACGGTATGGCGAAAGACGGGGCTTAAAGGTCACGCTGTGTGACGCAGACAATCACACACTGATTGCCGATCAAATCTAGCTCAGGGGATAGTAATACCCTGTTTTAATGTAAAGCCAACCCACATACACACACACCGAACTTGCTTTTCTCCCAGAATTCACATGGACAGCGATGAGCTGATGGATAACAACCACGGGGTCAGTGTGTCTGCCTACCCATAAATCCCTGTAATGAAACAAGCCACATCCCTCCCCCCTGATTGGACGGGCGGGCAAAGAAAAGGGGCGTGCGCCCGGATTTTAATCTCTCCCTGACCTGGCTTTCTCTGCCTGCCTGGCGCTATTAGATCAGGTACTAAATCCTATCAAATATATTGCCTCATCTCGTCTGGGAACAGAGCATGTCGCCCTAGCTGCTGTCATTAAAAAGCCCCAGGTTGTCTCTGTCTCGCGGAGGGGAGGTGCCTGGCGGTCCGCTGAGCCTGGATTAACGCTGAATGGAGTGTTCGGGTGGGAAACGACCACAGGGATGCTACCGCGGAGAGAGAGAGAGATATATCTCAAGTCCAGTTATTTGCAACCTTTTTGTCATTTCAAGGACCCCCGGTTTGATATGGATTAGGCCATGGACCCTCATTAGATACGATTTTGTATCCCTGGGATCCCAATCTACACTGTAAACATCTCTGTGATACAGTAAATTAACTCTAGTGTTCAAATGGACCCTTTCTAGTTGGTTCCATTTGTACACTCAGAGTTGCAGACCGGTAATCGTCCATTTGGTTCCATTTGTACACTCTGAGTTACAGATCTGTAATGGTCCATTTGGTTCCAAACTATCAAGTATTTTGCTGGGGACCCCCTAGAACCCTTCAGGGACCCTTGTGGGTCCCCGGGCCCCACGTTGCTCCAGTCTGCAACAGTCATCAAACCTCTGGTTGGAGGGCGATAATATGTAATGCTTATGGGCAGGCGCACTCGATGGGTTTACCAGTTTGACCCACAGCAGCGAAACACTGTGATGCTGACCATGATCCTGACCATGATCCTGACCATGATACTGACCATGATCCTGACCATGATACTGACATGATACTGACCATGATACTGACCATGATACTGACATGATACTGACAATGATACTGACATGATACTGACATGATACTGACCATGATCCTGACCATGATACTGACCATGATACTGACCATGATACTGACATGATACTGACATGATACTGACCATGATACTGACCATGATACTGACCATGATCCTGACCATGATACTGACCATGATCCAGGCATGATACTGACCATGATACTGACCGTGATACTGACATGATACTGATCATGATACTTACATGATACTGACCATGATGGAGACACAATGACCAGTACCATGGCTACAAAATAACCAGTACCATGGAGACAAAATAACCAGTACTATGGAGACACAAAGCCCAGTATCATGCCTGATGTGACAGGGATGTCCGGTCCTGTGACAGGGCCTGACAGTCTAGGATGAAAATGTGCACTTTAACATACTTGAAGAGCACCTCAGCGCCCCCCTTTAAAAACATTGCTTAAAGCAGCCCCGGAACTTCTATGTACACCGCCTGGGGGGCTGTAATGCCCCCGTTGAGAAACACTGATATATTGCAATAATAATTTGTGGTTGTCACAAAATTCCAAAGCACACCTGGACTTGTCTCACGCCTCGGTTCTAAGGTTTGAGAACCACTGGTATAGTGTGTGGAATTCTTTCTTTTCATGGTGTTTTTGTCCAGCATGGGCGCTCGTGCATTAGTCAGACTTGCACATTGTCAGCGGAATATGGCTCACATTGTATACTGCTGACACACCCACATGAGGAACGCCAGCTCACAGGACTTGGGAATGTGTGCTCTGACAGGACGCTTCCTGCACGGAAGTCAGATAAAAACACAACGCCGGGCTTATCAGCTTCACCACACCAGATTATACCACCCTGAGACTACAGGCCACTACTGTATGTTCTTCTTTTACCCAGAGACATGAAGGATGTGTGTGTGTTTGTGTGTGTGCGTGTGTGGACATGTCTTACTATTGACTTGCATGTCCTCTCAAGGATAGTAAAACCGACAGTGACTATATGTCCAATTCATGCTCCGTCATATTATGACAATGTCGCTCGCAGAAAATTGTCGACCTAAACTCACAACACATTGTGAATGTGGCTATTTTTTTTATGCGACACTGTTGTACGACAAGTGCAAAACACAGTAGTATAAATTGGCCTTCATGGAGAATTTTTTCTGGTCCCCTTGAGGAAAAGGGTAATTTCATGGCAAATAAATATTTTTAGTTAAGGTTAAGGAGTTAAGGTTACAATTAGTAAAATATTCATGTTATGGTTAGGTACAGTATTTAGGGGTTAGGTTTAGGATTAGTGATTAGAAATTAAGAAACAGAATGGAAATGATGGGAGCTCACAACGTGGTGCGATCGACTTGTTGTGAGCTTGTATCTGCTGTTTTCACTATTTTAAAGTATAAAATAATGCTATATACTGTGTAAGTGCTTCATTGATTTTTTGATTAATTGAAAAAGTGATCGACAGAATAATCATTAAATAAATAATCGAGAGTAGCAGCCCTACTGAACTTATGACTTTATGACCTGACTTCACCTGAATCACTGATCACCCTGGAGTACACTTTTCCCTGAGACTGTCCGTTTATAACGCATCAGCCGTCAAATCTGCTTCTAGATCAGCTCTCATCTCCCGTCAGTTCTTTTTCACTTTCATATCACTGTCGGAGCAGCCACCGCCTCAGGGTCATTTCTGTTGTTTTTTTGCCGTGTCATAGTTCTCAACCTGTCTGTAGGGACCGGGCTGACTCAGCTTCAATGCCTTTTACATCTCTGCTTTATTCGACAGCACTAATTTGATTTATTCTGCTTTTCTTTTCTTTTCTTTTCTTTTCTTTTCTTTTCTTTTCTTTTCTTTTCTTTTCTTTTCTTTTCTTTTCTTTTCTTTTCCTCTCCTCTGTCTCTTCTGGGTTGAATCTTTTCCTCTTTTCCTCTCCTCTGTCTCTTCTGGGTTGAATCTTTTCCTCTTTTCCTCTCCTCTGTCTCTCCTGGGTTGAGTCTATCCAATATGTTTCTGCTGAGTCACTACAGCTGAGTGTTGGTCATGGCAATGTGGTCCAGAACTTGGAGCAGATAATTGCGTCTATGTTGGATGAACATGAGTTGACGTCCTGTTCGCAATCCATCTGGGAGTCTGACTGCAAACAACCAAACCGAGGAAACTTAGTCTAAATAACAGACGGGACAAAGTCTGGACTTCTGATTGATTGGTGTGTGTGTGTGTGTGTGTGTGTGTGTGTGTGTGTGTGTGTGTGTGTGTGTGTGTGTGTGTGTGTGTGTGTGTGTGTGTGTGTGTGTGTGTGTGTGTGTGTGTGTGTGTGTGTGTGTGTGTGTGTGTGTGTGTGTGTGTGTGTGTGTGTGTGTGTGTGTGTGCGTGCGTGCGTGCGTGCGTGCGTGCCCCTTGTGCGTCCCGTGTGCGCGTGCGTGCGTGCAACACCGGGCTTTGTGTCAGTGATATACTCTATGTTTAAAGGCCTTGAAAATTATGAGGCGCACGCACAAGATGTAAGGGATATATTCTGTGATTTGACGTACATGCACGCTCACACACACGTACGCACACACACACGCACATGCAGCAGCTTGTTTCCTTTGATTCAGCATTGGAGGAAGTGTACATTAGTCAGCGCCTGAGAGGCAGGCAGCCGTCTCACTGAGTTATGTCCTGCATCATTTTCCACACGAGAAAGATGGATTAGTTGACTCCGCTGAGCGCTCGGCAGGGCACGGCGCAGCACGCCGCCGCGCGGCAAACTGGCGCTCTTAAATATGGAGAGGGCTCCTCCCTGTTGGTCTGCATGGGCTGCGAGGATATCTGCTGGCTTGTTAGGCACACCGTAAATTAAGTGCTTTGTCATTTTCCCCTAAAGTTAGATTTTTTTTTTTTTTTTACAAGGGTCTGAATAGCGTGGCTGAGATGGGTTGTTCTTGTAAAGAAAATCTCTCTTACATACACCCACCACCATTCCAACAGCAACACATTTCCAGTACCCAGGGGTTGATACACAACCCCTTCTACCCCCACGCATGCCCTCAAGCCCCCCCCCCCCCAAAAAAAAAGAATACAGGAAGAGTAGAAGTCAGGGTGCAGATACCCCTCGTGTCGCTTACTTTCAATCTATTCCACTAGTCCTTTGGTGTGGAAAATTGTTCAATATTCTGGTTTGGGAGTGACTGCTCTCCGTCAGATCACCAGAGTCTGAATGCTTTAATGCTTTAATGCTGAGGTCCACGTTGGGCCACAGTTGAAATGCGAATATTCCCTCTAGGCCGCCACAAATCACATCATTTCAGTACCTGCCTGAACCCAAAAGAAGACTATATCCCTTCCTTTTTTCTCCTTGACGGTACATTGGTATCTCCCTGAGGCAAAGAGAGAGAGAGGGAGAGAGAGAGGATAAGAGAGAGAGTAAGGCAGAGTGAGAGAAAGAGAGAGTTATGCCTAATTTGTGCTTCATCGTACAACAGTGACGCGCACCGAAAATAGCTGTCACGCGTCCGCGACACGTTGTGAGCTTGTGTATCAGCTATTCTCTGCACGTGACGTGACACCGTTGTATGTCAAAGTACAAGTCGCTCGCTCTCAGGCAAGAGCTCTTACCTTCTCAAAGCAAAGGCTTTCTCTCAAGCACTCGACAAGGGATGATACTTTTTCAACATTTATCTTCTGTTAAGCATTTTTTTAAAGCATACTTTTTCATGTTGAAGCTTCATTAAAATGCCACAGGTGTTGAATTGGAGGGCATACTGCATAAATAAAAGATACATATGTAGGCCTACAGTATATTTAATGTTGTTTCCCCCCACCCCAGGTGAATTGAGCCTCAAAACCCCCCTTTAATGTGCTGCGTTCAGGTTTACATGACCTTCCTGCTCCACTGGGAAGATGATTTCAAACTGGAATGTACTGGATAGAGGCGGCACATCTGCCGACACTACTAACTATTAACAAACTCGCCAATTATTATGTATAGCGAACAGGCACGAGCGCGCGCACACACACACACACACACACACACACACACACACACACACACACACACACACACACACACACACACACACACACACACACACACACACACACACACACACACACACACACACACACACACAGCAGTGATCAGCTACTGCCGATGACCCCTACATCTCCACACCCCCTAGCTGTATCTGACATCAGGGAGATTAATATCCTGGCTCCCAAATCTTACACACACACACACACACACACACACACACACACACACACACACACACACACACACACACAATTAAATAAATAGATACGTGTGTGTGTGTGTGTGTGTGTGTGTGTGTGTGTGCGTGTGCGTGTGCGCGCGCACAATAAGGTGTTGTGTTGTAGTCGACGGTGAGGTAATTTCATGTTTTTCTTTGGGCCATCAGAAGCTATTGTCACCAGGTAACCATTGCATGTCATAAACAGACTGTCACAAAATGGTGTGTGTTTGAGAGAGAGAGAGAGAGAGAGAGAGAGAGAGAGAGAGAGAGAGAGAGAGAGAGAGAGACTATAATCAGGGGTGCACATCACTTTTTAGGTCTAGTAATCAGAAGAGCACCTGGAGATGTGACTTGGTGCGCATCAAATAAATGGTGCCGTTCCGTTTTGGGGCTGCGCGAGAAAAAAGGACGCTCTGCTTCCAAATTCCGCCGTTTTTCGCCGTTTTTTTTTTCTCACACGCCGTTAGGAGAAGCCCCCAAGGTTGGTGCCCTGTGCTGCACTGCTTTTATCCGCCAGATTTGGACGTTCGCGGCATATTTTGTACCGTTACGGTGCGTTCATCATCGGTGATGAGTGCCTCTAACAGCCGCTGCTGGCTGCGTGCACACAGCGAGGCGATGCGAGGCGACGCCTTCCACTGTGCCTAATGGCTGTACATGGGGCCGACGCCTGCTTTAGCGTGAGTGTGGCTTCAGGAAGTAAATTCCGAGCCTCGATCTCCGGGCTTTTATTTTTTAGTTTTGCTAAAAAATAAAAGCTTGGAAATTCCTGTCCCAGCTGTTGGTACGCAAAAGCGCCTCACGTCGTCTGATGTGGTGCGCATTATTTATTTTGGGTGCGCATGCGCACCTGCGCACCAGTTATGTGCACCCCTGACTATAATACTGACTTGATACTGTCATGATACTAAAAAACAAGATGGGGGCTCGCAACTCACTTTAAAATGCTCCAATTTTATTCACAGCACTACAATACACATGATACCAACTGTGTGCGTGCGTGTGTGTCAGTTTGAACAAGTGGGCACGTGTATTAGAGATGGGCATTTGGACCTTTTTTGGCAAACATCTTTGGTCGGTGGGCGGTTCACCGACAACATCATCAATAAATAAAGTTGCAGTTCAAATAGGGCCGAAAACGTACAGTATTGTAATATTCATTAGGTCCACATCTCATTCTGTAAGGTTCAAATAGGGCCTGAAACATGCATTGTAACATTCATTAGGTCTATATCTCATTCTGTAAGGTTATTTTCTTTTCTTCAAATGTTTTTCTTTTCTTCAAAAATATTGTATGAGGACAATTATACATTATATTTAAGTGCTCTATCCCATTAATATTTTGTTTGACTTAATTTCGGTTAATTTCGGTTATATAGTCCTCAACGGTTAGTGACACACATTTCGGTTGTTTAACCGTCCCATCCCTAATGTGTATACATTAAGCAGTAACGGAGCGGTCGGTACAACACCCACATTCAATCGCATCCTTACAACGTTCATGTCTCTGTATCTCAACCTTGTTTTTAATTTATGTTCTCTTTTCTTGCTGTCTAATAGCTAACAAACATGTCGCTCCGCAACATGTTGTTAGCTTGTAGATCTGGTCTTCTTGGGAAGCGACACCATTGTGCACTGTATAAATTAGGTTAGGTTATGCCCTCTCACTAAATCACAAGAACATTTTAACAGCAGCCATGCATGTTTGTACATATACTGTGGGACATATTTCATGCTTCCCCACCAGTGATTTATTGACCCATCAATTGGCTGGAACCTGTTTCTCCAACCTCCTCTCCCGTCATAAATAAGATCTGCACTGACTCGGAAGAGATCAATTCTCCTGGATTATAGGTTGATAGACACACGGGGCGGGGTGGGACAACGCCCTGAGTTATGAGGACGTAGGAAGTTGTTGAGATGAGATGAGATCAGACATAGAAAGTACATACCTCATTGGCCACGGCAGTTCATTGGAGCACGACCGCTATGTTTTGATTGGAAGCCGTGCCTCCTGCATGTATGCCCCATGTCTGTTTAAGCATGACTCAAAGCTTCACTACATCATAATCGCTGAATTCTCAACTTTCACGTTTGGGTTAATAATGACAAGTTATTAAAAAAAGAGGAAATTCTGCCCAAAAATCTTGTTCTTTGATTTACTCTTTTGATCGCCTTTGCTTCCATGCTTTCACCTGTCAGGTATTTGTCAAGAATACAGCTCAAATAGGTAATCTCTTCTTTGCTGGAGATTACTGTGTCATCACCTTAATTCCTGCCAAGCTCGATGGTCTCAGTTTTTTCACGTTTCAATTTCACCCTGTCATATCGCCCAGGTAAAAATACTAAGCCAGATGCCCTGTGCAGGATCTATTCTCCAGAGAAAGAGTATTTGGCCCTCGAGCCTTTTCTTCCTCCTGAGCTGATAGTTGGGGATGCACTCTTTGACGTTGAGTCTCAGGTTCTGAGGGTCCAGAGTCAGGAACCCGGCCCAGGTAATGGTCCTCCTAGCTGCTTGTTTGTCCCTGCATCTGTTTGTCCAGAGGTGTTGACCGGGGGACATGGCTCCTGGCTGGTGTGTCACCCGGGGGTGTACCCGTGTAAAATGACGTTCATAATCGTTGTCTAAAATGACGATGTCCTCCCAAGTATAGTAATACAAACATGTGTGCATGTGTGTAGTGCACGCACAGAGGTGTGCAACGGGCAAAAGAAGACATGCAGTTACTCTTATAAGGGCAGACATGTCGAGGTCACACACACTCTCTCTCTCTCTCTCTCTCTCTCTCTCTCTCTCATGGGACTCTTGCAGTCTCCTAATTGGCAGGTGAGCTCACAGAGTTCAAATGTTAAGTGTGCACATTGAGACCCTGCTGCCCACAGTGTTTCATCTCCTCCACTCCCACTAAGAACGCTGGAATATGATAAAATAAGTACGCTGGAATATGATAAAATAAGAACGCTGGAATATGATAAAACAAGCACGCTGAAATATGATAAAACAAGACCACTGAAATATGATAAAACAAGCAGTGCAAATAAGATCAGTCCCTGGAAGGAAATGAAGGGCTGCTGCATAGAAAAAACAACTTCTCACTAGAGTGGCTGTGCGGGGATTCCGGGGAATGAAAGCACATCTCTGTAGGGTGTTAGGAATGACAGCACGTCTCTGTAGCATTACCAAAGAACAGATCAGAACAGAGAGGAGAGAGGGAATGCAATGAAAGATTCTCAGTGGTGGAAGAAGTACTCTGAGTTTTTTGTTATTAAGTGATAGCAATACCATAATTTAGATATGGTATTTAATGGTAGTTAATATACAATTGGTCAGAATTTTTGGTCAGAATTTATTGAGAGGATAGCCCCTTGAGATCTCTTTTTAGAGGGGGTCCTGAGTATTACCAAACATACAATTCAACTCATTAGAACTAAGATTATACTAAAATAAAAAGTACAGAAAATGACTTAAGTTTTAGTCTTATGACTTATGTGTCAGCACAACAATAATGAAGAGATATTGTGTGCATAATGTTTATTGAGACTTGTTTAGATCTCTCTATATGACTGTGAGTCAACTGCCTTCACAAAGTGTGTTATGTGTGTATTAAACATCTAATCTGAATTTCTTAAATCTTGCTCCTGAGTCCTGACAAAAAACTAAACTAAACTTCTTTGAATAATAAATATTAAACCGGAATGAGGAAACCCATTCTGGAAATTCACTGAATTGAACAAAGGTAAAAAATAGTAAAAATAAATTAAAAACTAATAGAAGAAAAATTCAAAAATATTATAACTCTGGCACCAAACAAACTTCTTCTCTTATGAAGACAAACGTAGAGAGAGAGAGAGAAAGAGAGAGAGAGAGAGAGAGAGAGAGGGCTCCATCTTGGTGCTTTCTCTCCATCTTGTTACTTATCAATCTTTATTGGACAAACACTCCTGCATGACAGGTGACCTTATATCCACGCCCCGAAATTCAGGCGAAGGCATCGCCTGATGGAGAGCAAATTCATTTCTATGAGCTACACGTTAATATCTGGAGTTAATTCCAGTCTAAATGTCAGGTGGTGCTCAGCCACAGGTCTCACTGCTGTGTCAAGAAACACGCTCCACACAATGAGACGCACATGCACACGCACGCACACGCACACGCACACGTACACGTACACGTACACACACACACACACACACACACACACACACACACACACACACACACACACACACACACACACACACACACACACACACACACACACACACACACACACACACACACACACACACACCCCGACCGTTGGAGCCTCTCTACTGTTATGATTGGATACTATCGGGCTCTGGGGGAGAACCGAGGAATGTTGGCCGTGATTCATTTCAAATAGAAGGAGTGTAACAAACAATAACAGAAAAGAGGAAGAGAGTAGAAGGAGTGAGAGGAGGAATTGTTTCCCGATGAGGAACATTCTGTTTTTATATTGTGCCATCTGTGTCTTTGATGATGAGCATCATACATGTCTAGAGCATTGGTTCTCAAAGTGGGGTCCAGGGACCCCCAGGGGTCCTTGGGGCGGGTCCCAGGGGGTCCCTAGCAAAAGTAGTTAATACAGCATCACAATCATTTTAACCACTTTAACCTTTTATACGTTGGTTATTCAAAAATTGCAGATCTACAAGCTATTCTGCTATTTTTCAAAAATCATGAACATTAGTGAACATTATTAACACAAATCTTTGCTTGAGGGGGTCCCTGGCACAACATATTTTCAGATGGGGGTCCGCGGCAAAATATTTATCAATTTGGGGGTCCTTGATGTGAAAAAGTTTGAGAACCACTGGTCTATAGAGAGGATGAGGCATGGTTGGACCAGGCCATGCCTATGTAGAGAGGAGTCACAGCAGGCTGGTCATGTGATGTTCATATAGGCTCTGGGAAGGAGGGAGCAGCGACCTCATACTCATCATAGAGACTGCTTTCTAATGCAAGCTCTGGCGAGGCACCCCGTCCCACCGGTGTCTAAAGAGCATATTAATAAGACGATAGCCGATGGGTTCTAAGATTGGCCGCCAAGGAACCAGCCCCTTTAAAGCTGGTAAGATTCCCAGCTGTCATAGACGGGAATTCAACAGCAAGTTCAAATGGATCGTATATGTTTTGTAAAGCATATAGTCTTGCAGTCGATAGGATATCTCCACTAATCTCTGCCTTCTATTCCCCTCCATCCTTTGTATTGGTTCTGCAATGCGGATTTTCTTCTTTTTTTTTCTCTCTGAATTGTTACCACCCACCCCACCACACAGAATTAGAACATCAAAAGACTTATCAGTTGGTGAAGATCTTGTGAGACTATAAAGCATGTAGACCAGGGGACTTCAACAGGGGGTCCGGGACCCCTTGGGGGTCCTCAGAGATACTGCAGGAGGGCTGCCAAATCTTTGTGTGATAGGGACTATATTGTTTTAGTTTTACATTAACCACTTGAACTTTCACATCCCTATTCTGGGGGTAAACATTAGCCGAAAATAGCAGTAGATGGCCTATTTTCGCCGAAGACGTTTAGTGTACAGGGAAAAAGAGCAGACCAAGTACCAAGCCAAAGCTGAAGTTACAAAATATCGAGGGTTCAACATGGTTAAACGTCTGAAAAACACACATTTAACATGAATCCATTATGTAGTGGGGGTCTCTAATCTCTCTCTCTCAGCTAAGGGGTCTTTGGTCTGAAAAACGTTGAAGACCCCTGATGTTGACCTTCATAAGAGATGGCTACAAAACATATACACGTCTTAGGGAGGCCTGTGACAAACATGTGTCTAGCAAGTTGCATGCTATTGCATTAACTAAGCAGGCATCATACATGGACAGCAATCAACCGCAAAGCCATGAAACATTGTTGAACCAAATACTTCATCATTTGTTGAGAGAAACTGGGAACATGTTAAAATTGTGAACATTTGCTATGCGCCAAGCTGGAAATCCAGAGGGCACAGAGCTCAGTTCTTGGAGCAGTTCAAGTTCATGTAAAATATGATCCAGAAAAGTAAAATAGACTGATGGAACTGCCACAAAATGTTACGTTGATGAGCCACACAGATGTTTTGCCACACTCACAGATGAGTATTAAAGATCTTGGCAAACGGGAGCTAGTTACTGTTTGTTATCAGATTAATTCATGAAGGGGTCATCAAAAACATGGGCAGTGGGCTTTGTTGAGCTGCTCAGCACAGGGAACACAGACGATTCTGCAGGTCCTTCAACCACTGGAGATGGACGGCTTTCCCATGTCAGGGTGTGTCACGGTCATGTCAGGACACAGGGGAGGGGTTCAGGTTCTCCTGAAAGAAACATTTTTGAAAACAGTTCACGTGCATTGCAATTCTAACTGGCTTAATGTGGTGCTTTGTAATGCTGCCAAAGCGTCTGGCCATGTTTATTATCACCGTTTTGACATTGTGAATCAAATACACAAGTTCTTCACTGGGGCCCAAAGGCATGCTCAGTTCATGGAGATTCAAAAGGAGATAGAAAAAGGT
This sequence comes from Gymnoscopelus microlampas, assembly GCF_963454915.1. Lineage (NCBI taxonomy): Eukaryota > Metazoa > Chordata > Actinopteri > Myctophiformes > Myctophidae > Gymnoscopelus > Gymnoscopelus microlampas. The sequence goes on from NC_139954.1 coordinate 28,563,476, forward strand.
CAGTGCATGGAGCTGGAACGATCATGCCTTAGATGACTAGATGAAGCTCAAAATCTGGGTCGGTGTATAAGATATTGCAGTTGCTAGATGTATTCCTGGAGGCTCTAACCGAAAATGCCAAAACTAGTGGAGAAACTAAAATAGACACAGAGCAGCTGTTGCAACAGATGCAAATGAAAAAAAGCTCCTCTTCATGCTTGTGGCATTATCCAAATTGTTTGAGAACAGTGTTTTTTTCCCACAAAGGGGTTGCAGAGCTCAACACTATGTGTAGCAGACTTTATGTTTGATTGAAACATTGAAAGCTATGTATGCAACTTTCCGGGACGATTCAGAGGGTGATTTTGATAAAGTGCTGAGATTGACAGAAGACTTTATGGAAAAGAATGAGATAACCAACTGGGGTGTGGAGGCATTCTCGAGTACACTCTGAAAGTTTCACAAATCTGTTGTCACCACAACATTTGGGAAGACTTAAAGGCCGTGTAGAAGAATTGTGTTCTAGGCAGGCAGATAACTCAGTTGAGCTGGCGGTTTAAAGAGGACACTCATGGAATCAGGAGAGCGCCGGCCTTATTCCTACCTGGATCTGCCACTTTTGGCATCAAAGAACTTTCTAAACTAAGAGTTCAGGCGATTTGTATGGGATTGAATTCACTGATGCTGAACAGACCGTGTTCATTCCAGAACATCAGACAGAACATGGATCTGCAGAAATCTCCCACACTAATGGAAGTGCTGGATAGCTGCCCGGTGGACATTTTTGTCCCAATGTGAAGAGCATGTTCAGGGCCATCTTAACCCTCCCACTAATGTCCTGCCACATTCAGAGACTTTTCTCCGCCACAAACCAAATCCACACACACCCGAGATGACCCATGTTGACCGGACAACCGGAACAACTTCACACTTTTGCCTTTTGAACAAGAACTAACTGACAGATCATGATGACATACTGTAATATTCAACTAATAATCAACCTGCCCAGAAGGCTTTGTCTACTGTAGACAAATAAAGTGCACGGGAACATGTTTGGGTATAGATAATATAAATATAAAAAATGTATTCGCTGCAAATATAATTTCACTATACATACACTAAATATCATTAAATTACATTTATTACACATTGTTGAATGCTCAATTCCGATTGGTCAATCATGGCATTCTGCAGTCTGTTGTCTCAATAACAATCCGTTCATAATCAACTCATTCACAACACCTGTGACAACTGTACAATCTAATGGACAAAAAGAAAACGATTTATAAGTCCTCATTTAATCAATAATGTCACGTTTGTTGTTATACTTTGTGTCTAATTATTGATTTCCTCATCAAGCAGCCACGTGGAAAGCGCGATAATGAACAGCAACCTGGTCATAATTGAGAAATAAAAGCCCTTCAGAGTGATTCATCATCACGCTGACATTGAGTATATTTCTCAATAATGACCACCTTGCTGTTTAGTATCCCTTACATATTTTGTCCGAAATACACATTTTCTCTGAAGCTCCATGTGAAATGTATGCCATATGTTTCAAATATTGCCGCTGTCGGGCAGAAACCTTGTATCTCTATATTTCAACTTAATAACAACTACATTGGATCCATTGAAACACAGGTTTTTTTGTCCATTTCCTGAAGAATCACGGTTTCGGACATACGAGGTTTCCACCCGACAGCGACGACATGCACTTGTTTTGTGTTTCTGGCTCCGGTGGTGGACCGGCACATATTAAAAACACTTGATCTGAGTAAACAGAGAATGTAGATGAATGAGAAATCAGCCTGCGGACGATCATGTTGAATATCTCATCACCGGGCCAGTTCATTGTTCAGGCCAACTGCTCTTCTGCATTTAATTACACACATAACGATGAAAGGTTAAGTCCACGTGCGCGCTGCACGTGCACAACCACTGGCCTTTAAAACAATCAGCTACTTGATTCATCTCCTTTGTTGAAGAGGATAATTGAATAATGACTTTTCCTTTCATACTCCATGGGCAAGTTGACCTTCAGCAACGATTCACCCTGTGTGTGTGTGTGTGTGTGTGTGTGTGTGTGTGTGTACACACACGCAGAGTATGTACTCGGGAAAGAGACGTGTGTGAACTTGCATGTGCACATGTATGTGTACTAGAGGTTCTGGCCACTACACAGCCCTCACATCTAGAGTGCCTACCCCACACCGCCGATCCGACCAAAATGACAATATATGGAGATCACTGTATCTGTCAGTCCTTGTCCCTTTTATGCCCAAATACGGAGATCTCTGATGTCATCAGTACATGCCCATACATGGGCATGCCTCCTTTTGTGCCCATATATGGAGCTGAGCAGTATCATGTCAGGAGTTGTTTGCGCTTGATGCCATGATGACATGTTGAGGTTAGACAACATACTCCATATTTGGGCGTAGCTGAATTGGGAACTCCTTATATGGTTATGGCTGAGTCATAGGGACATGAGCGTGACGATGTGGTCCGCCCGTCTGCCAGTCCTCCGTTAAGCCAACTTTTGCGAACGCAGCGGAAGGAGGCGCGCCAAAGGCGCAAGTGGAGCTTACTATGAAACCGTGCTCGGGTTGTGTGTCTGTGTGCACTGCCTGTGTGCAGCCGCGCCCCCATGTGACTCACGCTCTCATTGGCTGCTGACAGATCTCAGAGTGTGGCTGAAATCCGCCTGCCCCTGGGTGACTAATTACACTCCTCTGAGAGAAATATAGCAGCTACAGTCAAAAATAACGCATCTAAAAGCTACAATCTACACAACTTCATCTATTGGGATATCTAAGAATTCCATGTCATTTGTGCATATTTCAGGCCGGATTGTTCTCACTAATTTAACTGTACCACCCACTTCTCTGCAATTGTTCATTCCTTTCTATTCTTCTTATTGTTATTTTCAAGCTGTGTTCGCTTCCTGGGTTCGCGCGTCCTACTTGTTATATAAAGATTGTACAGTATGTGTACATATTCATGTTTATTAATTGTGTGTGTGCTTGCGTGCATGTGTGTGTGCTTGCGCGCGTGGCAGCAAGCTATGTCGCCGTGGTAACAATTCTGTCCTCTATTCTCAGCGTTAAAAATGGCCTTCATGCAAAGTGGAAACTCTGTTTGATCCCCAGTATCATCAGCATAATAGTCCCAGTTCATTTACTGAAGGCTGCCACAGATAGACTCTCTCTCACTCACTCACACACACACACACACACACACACACACGCACACGCACACGCACACACACACACGTGTGCCAGATATCTTTATTCACAGGGGTTTAGCAGAGACATCCACCCTGCTCCGCCTCATGTTATTGATATTCACAAATGTCCATATCTACAGCTACACCGCTGGATTAATGGAATTAGTGCAGGCTTGTGTGTGTGCGTGGGTGTGTTTGGTGCACACGTGTGGTGGGTGGATGTGCAAGTGATTGTGTGTATGAAACAGTATGTGTGGATTTGTGTGTGCATAGTGCATGTTTGTATTCTTCATGCGTGTTTGTTAAGTTAATTTGTTTATTTAGCCGGATCCCCATTAGCTGATGCCTAAAGGACAGCTGGTCTTCCTGGAGTCCAAGACAATAATATACGTACATTAACACGTTATTAAATGTCCTGAGGATAAAATACAGTCTCAGTTTATTTTTAATAATAATAGTGTGTGTGTGTGTGTGTGTGTGTGTGTGTAAGAGAGAGGTTACATTTTCACTAGTATGTGTGAGGTGAGTTTGAATTATACACAGTGTCATGTGGTTCTATTCTTCATCCTGATTTACGTAGCACTTCGTTAGTCATACCGGTTCAGCACCGGCTCAGCTTTCCTTTGCAGTACCTGGGCTTATTTTACCCATCATCATCATCATTATCGTCATCGTCATCATCGGCATCATCGTCATCATCATCATCATCATCTTGGTCGGATGGTCATCTTGATTAGGACGATACGCGGAGGTCTGCAGTAGGGAAATAGAGATGCTTGTGCATGTGTTTGTGCGTGCGTGCGTGCACGCGTGCTTGCGTGCGCGCGCGCGCGCGTGTGTGTGTGTATGCATGCATGCGTGCGTGCGTGCGTGGTCGTTCCCATGCCACGCTTTGATGCCCACATTTGCTTTCTCTTAGCAGCGTTTGTTTTCCTGTCTCCCAGGGCTGGCCGGCTGTAGACAGCGGTTACACGCCTCACAAATAATGATCCACCCAAACTGTACACAGAGCGAGAGAGGGGATATTTGTGTTCCTTGCAACCAGCTTGATGGTAAAATATGGGTGGGTTGGGGGTGTGGGGGGGGGGGCTTACGTAAGATGTCTAATAAGCCAAACTTGTGGCCAATTGCGGACAATCATCCAAATGAAGGAACAGCGTATTGACGACAGGCCCTGTCTGCGTGCAGTAATCAGTGTTGCCAGATTTTGCAAGAGAAACAAGTGGCCAGGTCTGCAAAACAAGCCCAAAAGAAGCCACTACGACTAGTTTTACCACTTGAACCTTATGTACATTGGCTATTTAAAGAATTACTGTACACAAATGTATCTTTATTGATAGTATACAGTAGACTGACAGGAAATGGGGAGAGAGAGATGGGGAGTGACACGCAGCAAAGGTTGTCGGTTTAAACAATGCATTTGCAGCCTAGGTGCCCGGACCAAAATAAGTAACCACATTTTAGAAACAAGCCAAAAAAAAACGTGACTAATATTTACAAGCGCCTTTACAGAAAAACAAGACCAAAGTCGCTTACAATAAGCGGACAACACTGGCAGTAAGTAATGCCATGGCAGAACAGGAAAGACCAGGAGAGGAGAGAACAGGGTTTTGTTTTTACATGATTATTGACACAGAAGAGGTTATTTGGCAACGCGAGACAGGCTGCGTATCGGCTTCCATTCTGCTCCTATTGAGATGTTTACCCACAGGGGGCGGGGTCATGATGAGGCAAGGCTATCTTAGGGTGGAAACAGTCTGGTGTGTGTGTGTGTGTGTGTGTGTGTGTGTGTGTGTGTGTGTGTGTGTGTGTGTGTGTGTGTGTGTGTGTGTGTGTGTGTGTGTGTGTGTGTGTGTGTGTGTGTGTGTGTGTGTGTGTTTTGTATTACTACACTTGTGAGGACCAAATGAGTATAAGTATCCACTGTACGTTTAGACATAGGCTTACAAAGGAAAAGATTGAGGTTACGGTTGGGAATAGACATTTAGAGGTTAGGGGTTGGTTAGAATTATGCCTGATTTGTGCACCGGTGTCGCACACCAAAAATAACTGATCTCATTCTCCATGAGCTTGTAGATTGGCTATTTTTGGTGTGCAACACTGACACACAACTCAAGCTTCAGTATTTGGGTTAAAAATGACAAAAACGGTCTAAATGGCTTTTATAACATTACTGATGTTTCTTCATCACCAACAGTATTACGTCAGTATCATGGTCAGTATCATGTCAGTATCATGGCAGTATCCTGTCAGTATCATGGTCAGTATCATGTCAGTATCATGGCAGTATCCTGTCAGTATCATGGTCAGTATCATGTCAGTATCATGGCAGTGTCCTGTCAGTATCATGGTCAGTATCATGTCAGTATCATGGCAGTGTCCTGTCAGTATCATGGTCAGTATAATGGTCAGTATCATGGCGGCAGTGGCTCAGGAGGTAGAGTGGCAGCTTGGGAAACTTGAGGTTCCCAGTTTGAACCCGGGCTACCCCAGAGTTGGTGTCGAAAGTGTGTGCTCCCGGTGCGCATTTCCGAACGCACCCATGTTTTCGTCCGCCGTCGGTGTGTGAATGTGTGGGTGAATGTGAAGTACATTTTGGAGAAAAGCACTATATAAATGCAAACCATTTACTATCATGACAGTATCATGTCAGTAACATGGTCAGTATGGTAATTATCATGTCATTATCATATGAGTATTTTGTCAGTGTCATGGTCAGTATCATGTTAGTATCATGGTCATTATCATGTCAGTATTTTGTCAGTGTCATGGTCATTATGGTGACAGTATCATGTCAGTATCATGCACCTGCCTACAGTAGGTTGCCTATGCCTAGAAACGCCCCTGCAAGTATAGTAATACAAACGCGCGTGCGTGCGTGCGTGCGTGTGTGTGTGCGTGCGTCTGGGTGTTATGTGTGGGTGTGGGTGTGGGCTGGGGGGGGGGGGGGGGGCTAGCATTGGGTAGAAAGCCAGGGCCAGACTGACGTATCAGGTGGTGTATTAATTAGACCTGGATGGAGGCTGCATCACAGTGACAGATGGAAGCTCTGACGCTCTTAACAAGGTCTGTTGATCCACACAACCTTGAGAACTCTAACAATAGCGCACACACACATACACACACACACACACACACACACACACACACACACACACACACACACACACACACACACACACACACACACACATACACACCTCCCACTAACACTGCTGCCATTCCGTTCAAAAAGAGCAAACACATTAATATTTATACAAATGTGCACATTTATCCTATTACCGTACATGTGCCTGTGTGTGTGTGTGTGTGTGTGTGTGTGTGTGTGTGTGTGTGTGTGTGTGTGTGTGTGTGTGTGTGTGTGTGTGTGTGTGTGTGTGTGTATATGTGTCTCCTCAAATGTGCACTGTGTCTCCTGGCCTATACAGCACATTTGATAGATAATGTAAAATATACCAGGGTCAGTATACTGCTTTCAAAGTACAGTATATACTGCTCTCAAACACAATGTGGTATAACACAGGGTGCATGGGTTATATTGTTATAAAAATGCAGCGGCCATTCCCAGGTCTCGTCTTTTCCCTGCAGGTGAACTTGACATCAGCTGTCAATACTTTAAAGTTAGCAAAGTTTGAACTAGACCTACAATAATCCACAGTAATCCCCTTCCAAACCCTACAGTCTGAATCATAGCACACCAGCTCACCTTCCTATATATTTCCCCTGTGTGTATGTGTTTTGTGTGTGTGTGTGTGTGTGTGTGTGTGTGTGTGTGTGTGTGTGTGTGTGTGTGTGTGTGTGTGTGTGTGTGTGTGTGTGTGTGTGTGTGTGTGTGTGTGTGTGTGTTCGTGTTCTATTCTGCACACACCGGCCTCCCTAATCAGCGAGAGAAAATAAACTGCCGCTGCGTTCGCTATAGGATCTGTCATTTCCCCGTGGAAAGAACGCAAAATCACATACGTGAAATAAAGAGCTGTAGTTGGACACCGTATATGTTTTTCATGTAAAGAATCCAAAAAAAGAGAGAGTCCAGTTAGTTTTCTTTAAATTGCGTTTCTTAAAGCTCGGATCAAACTGATTAAACAGACGGGGTACTGTTCGCTTTGGGCATATTTCTTTTCTCTGTGTGGAGTTACTGAAACACTTATTGGGTAAACACAGTGGTGGATGAAGTACTGTGTAGACTTTTTACTTAAGTAAAAGTAAGAAAACCACTCTGTAAATATACTTTCTTCAAGTCAACATCTTATTAAAGTGAAAGTACAAAAGTATGAGTATCAGCATATATATTTAAAGTGGCAAAAGTATAATTAGTTCAAGTATGCAGAATCAGAAATACAGTAGCCTATGTATCATGCTTGTTATTGGACAATAATTACTGATACAGCTATTAAAAAATATCAGACCTAAGCTCACAACGTGTCCCGTCGCGATGTGTTTTGAGCTTGGAGATCTGCTATATATGCATTTTTAAAATGTATTTCTCATTAATGATTTGATTATTATTAATAATCTAAATCTGCCAAGTAACTATTCACTAAAGCTGTCAAATAATTGTAGTTGAGTAAAAGTAGCCTCCAATATGCCTCCAAAGATGTAGTGGAGTAGAAGTAAAATAATTGAAAAATGGAAATATTCCAGTAAAGTAAAAAAAAAAAAAAAAAAGCACTTGAGTACATGTACATAGCTACTTTCCACCTCTGGTGTGGAGTTACTGAAACACAGCCTCTTATTGGGTAAACATAACTTGCAATCAAAACACTCAAAGAGTGCTAGAAAGTTTTGCAAAACGGGGGGGAAACTTTTGGGGGAGCCTGGGTGCTGCGGGAGGAATTCACCTCATTGGAGAGGAGGAATTCTCTTTCCCTCCCTGTTTTCTTGGTTCCACTTGAGTTGCTTTGATATACATCCCATCTGGCTGTCAGAGGGGAGATCCAAACACTAGCTCCACTCCTACACACACACACACACACACACACACACACACACACACACACACACACACACACACACACACACACACACACACACACACACACACACACACACACACACACACACACACACACACACCTCCCAGCCAGAAACCACATGTTCTGCTACTACTGTATATCCAGAGAGAGGTAGAGAGGAAGAGAGGGAGATTCAGAAAGAAATTGAGAGAGGGGGGGGGGGGGTAGATGGAAGGAGGAGAGAGAGATATGGTGGGGAGAAAGTGAGGTAGGAGATAGATGGAGGGATACGTAGAGGAAAATGGAGAGGGGGAGACAGGGGAGGTTCAGAGAGAAATTGAGAGAGCGAGAGGGAAGGAGAGAGAGGGAGGAGAGAGAGATGGAGAGATGATAAAGATGGAGAGACGGACATGAGAGGGAGATGAAAAGCCGCCTCTCTCTCTCTCCATCTCTCCAGAGAGAGAGAGAGAGAGAGGGAAAGTGAGCTGTATTAATTAGTATTAATTAGTATTGACTGAGAGGTTAAAGGAGTGAGAAGCTCTCCATGCTTCATCCACCATTTTGTAGTTGTTTTTGTTTTCTGTTTGTCTTGTGTATTATGAGATGAGAGCGCTATATGAAATGATTGTAGAACGGAAGTTTAATTTCTGGGGCCATAAAACATACACACACACACACACACACACACACACACACACACACACACACACACACACACACGAGGATATGGAATACAGTCTCAGTTGCTCTTTCACAATCATGATTTGGGTTTTTTGAGTGAAGCAAGTTGTGTGTGTGTGTGTGTGTGTGTGTGTGTGTGTGTGTGTGTGTGTGTGTGAGAGATAGAGTATGACATCATGGAGTTGGACGCGGCCCACGAATCAGCTTTATTCCACCAGGCCTTATTAGAACGGTTTCCTAGGAAACCATATTTCAGTGTGGTGTGTGTGTGTGTGTGTGTCTTTGTGTGTGTGTTTTTTTATGCATTTTTGTGCATGAAAGTGGGAGTGTGTATGTGTGCGCATGTGAGTGCACACGCTTCCCTTAATTCAAATCCCCAAATTATGTATTAAAAATGTCACACATTTCAAAATATATAAGGCATGTTTTATATTGAATTTGACCATGTTGTGTATGGTAAATTAAGGAGTAGTCAGAATATTTCTCAAATGTTTTTAGAAGGGGATCTCTGATGATATCAAAGAAGAGGACTCGCACACTGTCAGGAACTTGCATGTATTTAGAAAATAATTTGTAATTGTGTTAATTGGTTGATATTAAATATTATTTCCAGACCAGAAGTATCCACCGGGAGGAATGCAGTAATAACTAGAAAAAGTGCTCCTCGGAGCACAGGTCTCCGCCAGGTCAGGTAGGCTATTGTGGCCTCCTGGTGGCGCTATAATAGGCCAACGTGAAAAGGGTGCCATTTCTTCTTAGGCCTTGCACGACAATCAGACTGACTGCATTCATGATTTGAGGCATTTTGTTAAAAACATGTGTTTCGCTAAATTAGACCTGTTGGTGGCGCTATAATAGGCCAATGTTAAAAGGGTGGCATTTGTTCCTCAGCATAGTGTGAATGCGCGTGCAAAGTTTGAGCGCAATTGGACGGTGCGTTCATGATTTGCGGAATTTTGTTCAAAACAAGCCAATAATGCAAACTTTAGATGTCAATCTTAGCCAATCAGTATGGAATATAAAAAATCAAACACATCCATCGTGATCAGATGACTATAGAGATCATGTGTACCGATTTGTGTGAAATTTGGATGAAATTGGAAGGAGTAGTATAAAAAAATGTGTTTTACATAAGTCGGCCTCCTGGTGGCGCTATAAAAGGCAGATGTGAAAAATGCAGGGCAAAGGTTTTTCCTTGACCTATAGGGAGTGTGCATACAAAGTTTTACACAGATCGGTGCAATTATAGGTAAAAACACGAATCGGCCTGTTATAGCGCCACCATGAGGCTGATTTGAAAATGTTCAAATGGTAGTTCTTCCTCGGCCTAATGGGAATGTGCGTGCAAAATTTCACGGAAATTGCATGCTATGTTCATGATTTGAGGCATTTTGTTCAAAACGGAGCACTCCTGCAAACTTTGGAAGACATTTTTAGCCAATCAGGATGGAATATTAAAAATCTGAAAGACCCGTTTCGTTTAATGACAGTAGAGATACTGTGTACCGATTTGCGGGATTGTGGGACAAAATCTGTAGGAGTACTGTCAAAAAATGTGTTTTGCACAAATTGGCCTCCTGGTGGCGCTATAACAGGCCCCTGTGAAAAATTTGGGGCAGAGGTTCTGCTCTGGTATCCAGGGAATGTGTGTGCACAGTTTGGCTGCGAGCAAGCCAACGGTGCCGGAGATTAGCTGTACACAGACAGATCGAAGGACGGACACACGGACGGACGGACGGACAAGGGGTAAAACATACTCTCTCGCCATGCCTTTCGGCCTGGCAGAGACAATAACAAGGATGTATGCAGTGAAATTACTGCCTCGAACCATGAAACACAGCACATACATACTTACTTACTTTCCACAACTGCTCATACACATTTATTGTCTTCCACCTTTCTCTCATATTTCTCTCATTCTATTTTCTCTGTAATGAACAAAGTGTCAATTATGTTTGTATCACCATGCAGTCAATCAGAGATTGCAATTTGAAACGTAAGTCAGATTTTCTCTGCCAATTGAACATGAAACTGAAATAGCATGTACAGTAGGATGAGATGTAGACCACTATATCTGCAAGGTGGCGGACCATGACATGCATAGTCTCAGGAATGAGACCCCAGATGTGTGCGTGTGCGTGTGTGCGTGTGCGTGCGTCCGTCCATGCGTCCGTCCATGTGTGTTCATGAGTGTGTGCGACAACTCTATGGGATGAAGAGAGCGATAATGGAGACAAATTGGTCTCTCGACAAATAAAATATATAATCAATGTTAAATTCAGATTAATAGGTAATCTGATTACAAGCTTATGTCTAAAATACCCAGTATTATGTCAGAATCATGGTTAGTCATGGTCAGTATCATGTCAGTATCATGGTTATTCATGGTCAGATCATGTTTAGTCATGGTCAGATCATGTTTAGTCATGGTCAGTGTCATGGTCAGTATCATGTCAGTATCATGGTTAGTCATGGTCAGTATCAACGGAATTAGTCAACACCTTGAAATGTTGACTTCATTGTGCTTTGAAGAAGCAGCTTTGTGCGATAATGCCCTGGAGCAAGGAGTTGTGGGGCAGCAAATTCTGCTTTGTTTTCCTGAAGGATGGCCCAGTGCATCCCACCTAAATCTAAAATCTAAAAAGAGAAGCACCTTTCCTTACAGGACGCAACCAGCTCATGGCTGCCACTTAGATACCTCTGGATCATTTACCCGCTTGAACCCCAGTATAATGTGACGTCTGAGGTGAAGGCTTATGTGTGTGACTATTGTCTTTCTTGAGGTAGTAATGGCCGCTGGCCATGGTAGTTTCGAAGCAATTCACACATTAACTTAACAATAGAACTGCACACTTCATTAATAGGCTATTCAAACTGCGCATCATGGCATAGTATAAAAGTCAAGGGAACATTTGTCTAGATTCAGTCTACTCTTGCAATCAAAGATGGACCACCGCGAAAAAAAGAACACGTTCGTTCAAAGCTCGTTCGTGTCTTGTAAGCTGCCGCTTACCCTGTCTGATGCGTCTCCTACACGGTCTCTGTCTGCAACGATAGAGACACCACTGTCCCAGACACAATCTCTGCCTCTGCTCTCATCTGCTGATACTGACAGTGTCACTACACAACATAAGGAAAACCAGCCTGTCGATAAAAGCAGCTCCAAAGTGGTTGAGTTACAGGGAGATTAACATTAGAAACAGTGGAAAATCAGCACAAAGCATATCGTAATTGTCTTACTGCATGCTCTCACTTATGTGTGGATGCATGTATTATAGGCCTATTTTATGTATATGTATATATATTTATGTATATGTATGTATGTTAGAGCGGTTATTTCATTCGATGACCATGTGCACACATATATACTCACACATGTGCGTGTGCCGTGCATGTGGGAGGGAATAATTATGGTATAGTATACCCTCCAAAAAAAAGTAGAACACACCACTGGCGACACTTTGTGAGCTTGTAGATTGTAGATAAGTTTTACTAAGAAAAGAGGGTTTAAGTGGCTAACAACAAATTACAACTTGAAATCAGTGAAATTAGCTATTTAAGTGGATAATTTATGCATGAAGAAAAATACAAATACAATCTTAGTTAATCTCATAAACTGGGGTCACACTACAGGATAATTGGGTAAATTTCAGGGCAGAAATCAACAATCGCGTTGGCGTTCGGGGCCAGCCTGAAATAGATGTATTTATTTCAGCGTGGGTGTGTTTGTCAGTGGCAGGCTGAAGTGTGTGCGTTTCCGCCATGTGCCTCAGAGATAAGACTGTTCACCTCACAGCCTACTGGGGCCTTTAATTTACCTTCATGGTTGCGACACACGCACACACACACACACGCACGCATGCATGCACGCATCCTGACTTATCCACAGTGTGTATAAGTCATTGCTTGTGAGCTTGATCCCTGACCTGCAGAATCCATCCAGATGTGCGTGCGTGTGCACTTGCGTGCTTGTGCGCCTGCTAGCCATTATCAGAGGAGCTTGAGACGAGATAACAAAGCACATGGACACCAGTCTGCCCCCCTTAATGCAGTGCCCCCGCGGTGTCTCCTGATATACTGTCCATAAAAGAACAGTGGAAGTCCCTGTATTTAGACTGTCTCTCTCCCGCGCCGCCCCCATACATCTCCATTAAAGTGTCGTACAGCAGCACAGCTGTACGACACACATATAGCGGTGCACACTGCTCGCTGTACGTGCTCCTGAAGGAGGGCCGGAGAGGAGGCAGCAGCTCCTGAAGAGGAGCCTCTCAGAGGAGATGAAAGGTGTTCTTTACAGAGAGAAAGAGAGAGAGAGAGAGAAAGAGAGAGAGAGAGCTGGAGAGGTCAATCCCACTCCCATCCAGCCCACCGCTCCCGGAGGTCAAACGCAATCCCATCCGTGCCGTCCACAGCCTTTTGTGTCGACTCTCCACCTTGAAAGACGAGCTGGGATATTGAAGTCAGACACATCCAGATGTGGCTTCCAATAGTTCTATTATCCCTCTGCCACCCTCTTCCTCTCTCTCTCTCTCTCTCTCTCTCTCTCTCTCTCTCTCTCTCTCTCTCTCTCTCTCTCTCTCTCTCTCTCTCTCTCTCTCTCTCTCTAATCCTCCATGTTATGGGCTTTGTGTTGTCGTGTTTCAGCCTTCAGACGCACAATTTCATCTCCACAGCACTGAGAGTGAAGCCCCGGTTAATACTTAGTTACGTACCGGCGTCGCGCGCAGAAAATAGCCGATCTACAAGCTCACAACGTGTCACAGGGTGGCATGTTTTGAGCTTGTAGATCGGCTATTATCACATAGGCTTTACAGCTCAGAGAAGTCTGTGTAATAACAGTGCTGGCCTTTTCCATCCTTCCTATCCCCTCCACTTCTACAGTATATGTTTCTCTCTCTTCCTCTCTCTCTCTCTCTCTCTGCCTCTCTGCCTCTCTCCCTCTCTCTGTAGCTCTGTAATCCTCTCTGCCTAGTCCTCTGACAGGCCAGATAAATCTAATACAGACTTTGATTGATATTTTCTGCGTCTGTGCTGGCAAAAGTATTGATTTTATTGAATTGTTGTATCGTGTGTCTGCAGTGTCTCCTGCCCCCCTTCACATCATTTCAGCCCCTTTTGTCTCGCGTCGTTGCAAACGCTCCTGGTGTGGTTTCTCTATCACATTCAAGACGCGATTGTTTACGGTCCTATAATGCAGGATAGATACGGAGACAAAGCCTCTCTCTGTATGCAGAATTCATACAGGATTAGACGCAGGATAAATGCATGGAGTAATGCGCGTCTCCAATAATCTCCATTGTATATAATATTTCCCCAAAGCAGGGTCCTATTCACTGCTAGGTTAAATGATTCTTTTTTTCCTCCCTTGCCAGGGGGCGCGTTTGTTTCGTTGACAGGCCCTAGATGGAGACGCCGGCATGCTGCGATCCAACTCCTCGCTGAGGGGATTTGCAGCATTGGGAGCTGTGACAAGTTTTCGCTGCTTCAAAAGCTATTTTTTTGGCTGACATCGGAGCTATTTGTCATCTCCGGCAGGCCCTGTTTCTCTCCGTTACTGCGGAACAAATGATGAATGTGATTCACACACTCGACACCCTGACACTTTGGTTGATTTTTAAATTGGAAACAGTGGCCGGCGCCGCTATTTTTGCAGGGAGGGCCGGGGACGTTTCACAGCCTCACGCTGGGGACACCGGCCAATCGATAACTGCTCCTTGTCACTAAACGTGACATAATGGATGACTGCATGTCTTTATACTTAGATTGTGTTGGGCGTAGCGCTGTCGCCGTGTCCAATCACATCGCCACTGTGTGTCTGGTTGGATTGAAAGGCTGCATGCTCTCTCAATGTTCCTCAACGGGGCCTGATTAGACACATTCATTCTACACCGTGAAGTCCTGAGTGATGTTTTTACTCAGAGAGTGTACAAATGGAACCAAATGGACCACTACTATGGGTCCATTTGGTTCCAATCAGGAGAGAAAACTCATACACAATACGAGATAAACAAGTGAAATTGGAAATGATAAAACAAAAAAAGCTAAAAAGAACAGATACAATTGGAACTGGAACGCTATCAAATTGAAGCTGATAAATGACCTACAGTATTCACTTAGTTCTCTCTCCTGACTGGATAACATTGGTATCCCGACCTGAAAATGTGCTCGTTCCACAACTGGTCGGGGCCCTCATCAAGTCACCTTTTGCCCATTGCGGCCCTCACCCCTCCTCTATACCAAATCTGCTCGCCTAAAAATAGTGGATCTACATGTGCTATTTTCACCAAATGTTCCACTCAGAGTAGGGACACTAGGATTCCTTTTGTTAAACACTAAAGATTTTACGGTGTAAATGCCATTAATTGAGAACACGGACACCTGATAGAAAATGAGCAGTAATACCAGTCCAGCAGTGTTCGACATCACATGAATACATTTAGATTCGATCGAACACACAAGTATTTAAACTCGCCATATTTAGAACACATCCTGTTTAAAACCCACAACAATTTTGCAACGTTCAAAATATATCCTCTATATCAGTGCTTCTCAACCTGTTGGCGGGGGCCCAGAACCGCTGCTCTGTATTGACCCTGTATTGGTTCCATATATTGCATTACCAGCGTAAGTGTTAGGGGGCTTTTAAATGTGGGACAGAATCCCCCGGATTGAGTGTGTGGTGCGACTGTCTGTGTGATCATTAAATCATCCATCATGTGGAGAGTGAAGAGTTCACACAACGAGAGAGAGAGAGAGAGAGAGAGAGAGAGAGAGATGAGAGAGAGAGAGAGAGAGAGAGAGAGAGAGAGAGAGAGAGAGAGAGAGAGAGAGAGAGAGAGAGAGAGAGAGAGAGAGAGAGAGAGAGAGAGAGAGAGAGAGAGAGAGAGACTTTGGCAGGATATAAGTGTGGTTTGGATAGAGACCATGGAAGCAGGCCCTGCCATGATCCTTCTCTCTCACTCTCTCCCTCTCTCTCTCTCTCTCTCTCTCACACACTCTCTCTCTCTCTCACTCCATTTGTCTTTCTTCCCATCTCTGATCTCTCTCTCTCGTCTGTTTCCCTCATTGTGTCTCATGTCTTTCTTCTCTTTATCTTTCTATCTCCTCCCTCCCTCCCTTCGATCATTGATTTTGGTTAGCGCGCGGCGTGCTTCTCTCCGGGATCAGCAGAGTATTTCTGTCATATAACGTGTAATTACGGACGGCGACCTCAGCCTCCGGTGACCTCAGCCACACTGAAACAAAGCGCCCTGGCGAGGCTTTGTTTTTGACCCGCTCTCCAGTAGATCGATGTGGGTGTTCAGCGCCTTGGACTCACATCTGAAAAACAAATAACTAGATACGTAGAAAATGATGTTGGATGCTGTGTTATTGATTGATCCTCTTTCATTGCGGCGTTTGTGTGAATATTACAGTGACAGCGTTTTTATCCAAAGTGGCTCGTATAGTGCTGTGAGAGCAGGCGTTTTGGACTGCGGGTGGCCCCATGGGAATAGAACCCGCAACCTTGGCAGTGAGACTATTCTGTGTTATGCCAACGGAATTATACTGGACCACAGGAATATAATTGGTTTAAATGATCTGCCTCTGCGTGCATGCGTGCGTGCATGTGTACACTTGTATCACTATTCTTGTGAGGGCTAAATGTCCCCACAATTATAATAGAATGTCCACAAGAAGTACATAGTTCTTTTGTGGTTAACAAGATCTGTAAAATTAGGCTTACATGATACTGACATGATCATTTCAGTATCATGACAGACAGTGTCATGGTCAGTATCATGGTCAGTATCATGGGCAGTATCATGTGACAGATGTCAGGCCCTGTCACACAGTGCTGTGAGAGGCGCCTGATGTGACAGTTATGTCAATTGGTCTAACCAGTATTTACCACTTGACACTGGCTTCTACAGACAAATTCTACTCTTTGCTGAAGAAAGTGAGACTGAAAATCAAGCATGAGGTCAAATTATCTTGGTGTTTTATTTCATTCCACCTGACAGCAATTAATCGAGATAAAAAAAATCCAAGACATTTTGAGTGAGTGAGTGAGTGAGTGAGTCACTGTGACAGGGCCTGACATCCATGTGACATCAGACCTCTCTCACAGCACTGTGTGACTGTCACATCAGGCATGTCAGGCCCGGTCACAGGACTGACAGGCCGTGTCACATTCATGATGACGGATAATGATCCATCTTTTGATTTGACTGAAATCTTCACATTGACGGGACCAACGCAACTAATTAAGGAACAATTTTGTACTTGAATCTGTACTGTGCTACTTATAAGCAATAATTTAAACAGGCTTTTTTTCTCTCCATGGGAAGTAGGCTAACAATCACATAATAATCACATACAATTCAGTCCCGTTTAATGAAAAATCTGATATTTGGAAATCGATGAGATGTTTTCGAATGTTTTAATTTTTTTTTATAAGTAACAATACAAATAACAAACCTTACATTTTAATTTGGTGTCGGGGGCGGCAGGGACCTGGATATTGGATAGGGGGCACTGGCCCTTAAAAGGTTGAGAAACACTATAGACGCTCGACAAGGCCGGATGCACCGCAATGGATTCAAACCCCTAGACTCTGCGGTGGTGGGCAGGTGCTTTACCACTGTGCCACCCAAGAGCCCTTATACTTTTGACTATAATACTTTAAATCATTGGTTCTCAAAGTGGGGTCCGGGGACCCCAAGGGGTCCTTGGGGGGGTTCCAGGGGGTCCCCAGCAAAATGTGTTAATATAGCGTCACAATAATTTTAACCACTTTAACTTTTTATACTTTGGCTATTAAAAAAATAGCACATCTACAAGCTTGTAGACCTGCTATTTTTGAAAAATCGTGAACATTTGTGCAAACCTTTGAATATATATATTTTTAAAGCGAACATTTGCAACTCAAATCTTTGCTTCCTTGACATGAAAACGTTTGAGAACTACTGCTTTAAATGGTCAGGTAGCACAGTTGTTTGTAATCGGCGTACCATTTTTTTTGTTTTTTCTTCAACATTTGTCCCTGGAGGGTAGCTGGTCTTGCAGCACAGAGTGCAACATGAAAACAAACAGACAGATGAAATCAAATCTCATCACTGAGAATAGAAGCACAATAGACACAGCACCACTGCACCAGTGAGCAGCAAGCATAATAATCAGATCCTTTTTCATTAAACATTAAGCTCTTATGAACAGCATGGTTGTTGTTTCTGTCTATCTATAATTCATTGTTATTCATTATAGATACGGACTTCATACAAACTGCTGCCAATATTTCCGTGTGTGTGTGTGTGTGTGTGTGTGTTTGTGTTTTATGTGTTACTGTACATGTCTCTGAGTGAGTGTGTGTGTGTGTGTGTGTGTGTGTGTGTGTGTGTGTGTGTGTGTGTGTGTGTGTGTGTGTGTGTGTGTGTGTGTGTGTGTGTGTGTGTGTGTGTGTGTGTGTGTGTGTGTGTGTGTGTGTGTGTGTGTGTGTGCGCGCACGCGCGCATACATGTACAGTGCATACTTTGTGTGTATTCCATTGAGGAGGTTGGGGTACAGGCTCACATCCTGCCTCCAACTCCCAGCGTGTGGTGGTGGGTGTGTGTGTGGGGGGGGGGGGGGTCAGATTAGAGCGAGGTGAGGAGGAGGAATAACAAGGAGGAAGATGAGGAGGAGGAGGAATAACAAGGAGGAAGACAAAGACAACAGCCTTATGCTAACGAGGCTGATAGGAACACACACCCTGCTGGACGTGTTTGTGTTGCTGCACTGAGAAACACACACACGTACACGTACACGTACACGTACACGTACACACACACACACACACACACACACAGAAAACATGCATGCACATAGGCACTCAGGCACGCCCGCCCCCACACATTATATAGACACACTCGCAGGTTCACACACACACACACACACACACACACACACACACACACACACACACACACACACTAACGCGCACACTCCCAGACAGTATTCCATTAAGGATTAAGTCCTGTGTCGCCCAAGGTGGTGTCAAACGGAAATAAATACCAGAGGAGGATTTGCATAATATTTGGTCCTGTAGGTGGTAGAATAGAATACAGTACAGTACAGCGCTTGGCAGGAGGCCAAAGCTCCACTTGACGTTGAACATAATATAACATTGTATCCAGGGTTTGATTAATAGAAACAAAACGTAACACATTTTGACAAATCTTGACACATTTTGACTAATATTTATGAATTCTGACGGGCTTATTACATTTTTATGTGCCCAATTTATGGACTTCAGGGTTAATGTCCATTATATATTTGTAATGAAATCAATCAAAAATATCAGGTAGTCTACATTAACCAAAAAGAAATGCATGTATTTTATTGGGGGTTGCCGGGATTTTACTTGGACCATATCTCCACTAAATCCAGTTGAAAATATACATTATATCTGCAACGAAGGTAATCACCTCGGGCCCTTCAGAGACCAAACGCAATTTTCTCTCTATGCACACAGCTGGGATTTTTTTAAAATGCATTTATGTGTTATTATTTTTTTTGTTGTCATATGGTTGTTGGTAAAGTATTTATTTATTTTTCCCCCTTTAAATTGCCTGAAGCATGGATGCTGGCAGGAACATTCATCACAGCATTTCTCTTCTCCAACTGACTGCATTCCCAGAGATAAAAACGGACAAAGACAGTTACAGTGGAGACCATATACTGTAGAAGTCCTGCCGCATGTCTAGTAAAGATTCTCATGTGTACATTGAAAGGGAGTGTACTGTAAGTGAGATTCTTTTGTTAATCCATTAAGACCAGGAACACATCTGTGTCATTTTAAGATTTCTTTGGCTCTTCAAAAACAGCAGATCTACAAGCTCATAGCGTGGCACCGAGTGCCGCGCTATGAGCTTGTAGATCTGCTATTTTTTTGAAAAATCGTGGAAAATGTGTGCAAATCGTTGAATGTTTTAAAGTGATAATTTTTAACTCCCATCTGTGCTTCTGGGGGGTCCCTAGAACAACATATTTTGAGATGGGGGTCCACGGTCAAATACATATCATTTTGGGGGTCCTTTTCATGGAAAGTTGGAGCACCACTGATATAGCGGCATACTGTTAGGATTTAGAAAACATTTTTAGGTATTTGGCCACGGACTCCCATCACAAAATGTTTTGTTCCTGAGCTTGTAGATCTGCTATTTTTGAATAGCCAAATCAATCTAAAATGACACAGATATGTTCCCTGATTGAATGGGTTAAATAGCTCTATATTCTGACAGTAATCATTGCTACAAAGTGTTTGTTCAGTAACAGGGGTCTCCCCGTCTCTCCAGCCATTTAGTGAACAGAAAATGCATTTTTTCAAGGCTAGGAGGATAAGTCAGTGATTCTCAGGCCCACTGGTGGGCCGTGAGTATATTGCAAGGGGGTCCCCAAAGTAATTGGCAAAACACTAAGATTTTAGTAATAATAACATTTATATGTTATATAAACTTTTTTACTTTTAAAACCTTGGATAATTTTTTTTCCACTATGTTAGTGTCACTGATCAATGATGATTGATCATTAAAATGAACATGCTGTTAAAATGCAAGTGGCCCACCCATCCTGACCTCTCAACACGGCAGCCTTTTGGCTAAGTTAAGTTAAGTGGTCAGACGAGTTGGCCGCAAGCACTTTCAATATTTTCGCGTGGGCCCTGATCCAGAAAAGGTTGAGAACCACTGGGTTAAGTAGAGCCATATGAAATCCGTTTTATTTTTTTCCCAATTCCGTTTTATTTTTTCCCAAATTCTGTTTTTTCCATTTTAATATTTCTGAATTCTGTATTTTGCTTTTTATGCTCATTTTTACCATTAAAAAAGTGTCTGGTAAGTGGAAATGAATAAATGTTCAAGATATAACAGTCCATACATGGCCCTTGTTGTGTTATACACAAAAATGTTCCCAAAATAATTCGGTCTAATTCGGTCTGAGCATGCGCAAAATGGCGTCGCCCATGTATTATTGTTTCTATCGTCTTTCTAAGACTATTTCTACGTGGATTTTACTGTTTATAAAGTAGGATGTGGCCATGCAAAATGGTGGTGTCCCGTGGATTTGTAAAAAATCGCGGTAAAAAAAAAAAATGTACCGCGATTTTTATTTATTTTCCAAATTCTGCAATATTCCGTGTTTTATTCCAATTCCATTTTTATTGGTCATTTCCGCGATTCCGTCCGCGATTCCGTTAACACGGATTTCATATGGCTCTAGGGTTAAGTGATATGGGATAATGTGAGGATAAGTTATTTGGGTCAAGGTTAGGTTACGCTGTGGCAGTTAAAGGTAGGATAAGTGATATTTTTTGGTAATCTTTAGTTTTTTGTTAAAAAGGTTAAAGTACTATATTCTGATAGTAATCATTGCTACAGAGCGTTTGTTCGGTCACAGGGGTCTCTCCAGCTCTTTAGTAAACAGAATATAAATACATTTTCAGGTAGGTGACAACATTTAAGCCAATCAGGAGAAAGCTCTGAAAAGGCATTTTCTGTTTAATATAGAGCTGGAGAGACATGGGAGACTCCTTTTACTGAACAAACACATAGCAATGAGTACTATCAGAATATAGAGCTATTTAACACTTATTTTAACCAAAGTAAATCACTTACCCTACCATTCGGTAGAATGGTCACAGAGAATATTCCATGATTTTTCAGTAAAATTGCTCGTTTTCACTGTGAGTATAGTGGCACACTGTTACACTATCACTCTGGCAGTTAAAGAGTTAAGGTCAGGGTCATTTATTTTAGTTAAAGTTATATTATAGTTGTGGTGATGTTAGGCTTTGTTTCACATTTTATCTGAGTCCACACGGTCCACAGTTGAATTGTACAACATCATGCAAATGAAGGCACAGTATACTGTTTATTACTGGAACTACATATTTCCCAGGAGAGAAGTCTCAAAGAGATCAAAGATAACTATGTCCCCATGCTGCTCATAGGGGCGGGGCAGCAGAGTTGCAGCACTGCAGCAGTGATGTGTTAGTAGTCAGTGGTGGACAAAGTACTCAACTCCAGTACTTCTCCTGATCAAATATTACTCAACTACAAGTGAAAGTTGCTCTATCAAATGCTGTACTTAAGTTAAAGTACTGGAGTGCTTGCTTTGACATTCAAAAGTACAATAAAAAAAAAACGAATCAAAGATTTTCCAGAAGTTTTCAAACCTTATCCATAACCAATATAACCGATTTTCACTTTTTGAAATAGGGCTTAAGTAGTTAATTCATAATGTATTTATTTTTTCCTTCCTAGAAATGTAGTGGAGTCAAAAGTACAATAAGTGTCTTTGAAATGTAGTGGAGTGAAAGTCAAGAGTATCTACGTAAAAATTCAAATTACAATAAATTACAGATACAAATGTATAATGTGTGTCTTCAGAAGGGGGTGAGGGTTGCCGGCTTGCTGGCCGAAGAGAGGGCTGGCATGCGGAGGAGAGAGGGATCGCACGCACGCACGTACGCACTACGCACGCACGCACGCACACCTCCCTGGGTCACCCATCCTTGAGGAACAAAGACATGAGACTCCAACCGCCTCCGTGACAAGTCTGGTCTCCAGCGAAGACACCTGATTAAAACGGGAGAGAGTTCCCTCTGCCTAGCAGTCTCACATTCTTTCTGTCTTCTATCTTTCTTTCAAGGCGTCCCTCCCTTTGTGTCTTTCATTATGTTATTGCTTCATCTCTGCCCCCTCTCCCATCCTTTCATCTTTCCTTCTTTTTCTGTCTCCTCCCCTCCTGTTCTCTCCCCAGCCCCCCCCCCCCCTCTCTCTCTCTCTCTCTCTCTCTCTCTCTCTCTCTCTCTCTCTCTCTCTCTCTCTCTCTCTCTCTCTCTCTCTCTCTCTCTCTCTCTCTCTCTCTCTCTCTCTCTCTCTCTCTCTCTCTCTCTCTCTCTCGTTGCAGGGTTTCTCATTGTAACAAAGCACCTCCCTGCATTCTTTCTGCAAGGAGGAGCTCCACACACGCACACGCGCA
>NC_139954.1:28591314-28638814 GCF_963454915.1 Gymnoscopelus microlampas
ACCCTGTAGCTTTGTTGAGAGAAGTGACATTACACAGAGAGCTGAGCTAAGCATGACATGTCCACAGCCACGATTACCATCACCACCACTGGCTCAGAGATTAACCAGACGTGACGTACGCAGACACTATAGATGTACTTGTGTGTATATATATATACACACACAGACAGACAGACAGAAAAGTTTTAACTGTTTAAGTAACAACATTTGAGGAATGTGATATGATAGAGACACAAAAAACTACAGGTCAATATCGGTTTGTTCGGTTGTTTAAAGGTAGGGTAAGTGATATGTTTTGGTTAAAACAATGTTTTTTTTGTTAAAAGGTTAAAGCTCTATATTGTGATAGTAATCATTGCTATATAGTGTTTGTTCAGTAACAGGAGTCTCCCTGTCTCTCCAGCTCTTTAATAAACAGAGAATATATTTTCAGGTAGGTGACAAAATGTCAGCCAATCAGGAGAGACTACCTGTTTATCAGCTTAATTTTCGTTCCAGTTCCAATTTTGTCTGCTTATTTATTTGTGTCATCACTTCCAATTTCACTTGTTTAATCTGTATCCTATCTGAGTTCTCTATCCCGATTGGATAATTTTGGTATCCCGACCTGAAAATGCATTTTCATGTTCAATAAAGAGCTGGAGAGACATGGAGACTCCTGTTAGTGAACAAACACTGTATGGCAATGAGTACTATCAGAATATAGAGCTATTTAACACTTATTTTAACCAAAGAAAATCACTTACCCTACCTTAAATTAACTAATTGATAGCTAAAATCACAGATCTACAAGCTTGCAACACGTCGCCAACAAGTGCTCCCTTCACATAGTCTTAGCTAATCACAGCGATTGGAGGCATGGTGACAACTGGTTTGGGAATCACTTAAAAATGAAAGAAACCAATGAAGGTAGACTATATACATTTAAAGAAAGAGATGCCCTGAGTGCCTGGCCTTCTTTTCCTTTGCAACCTGCCTGCATGCACATGCATGAGTGATGGTTTGGTCTCATAAAGGGTCTATTGGGACGTTTTAAACAATATTTAATTAAAATGACATCTCTTTGATTCACCTTGACAAGGTCTGTCTTACATGAAAAGTTTACTTGTTCTTTATTCTCGAATGCCTTCAAATGATCCCTACAAGTAAAACATGTATTTCCCAGGGAATGAAACTGATTTCCATATTACCACACATCTGAGAGGTCCAGTAATCCCCCCTCAGCGTTCACAGCAAAACATCTGATCTCCGTACTTCTGAATCACTTCCTGGTTCTCCATCCCCCAGTGACGGATCGCTATCCTGGGCTTAGAACGCCTTCACAGGAGCCCTGGGATGTCTGGACGTAAACATGAGCCTTCCTCGTCCTCCTCCCGGCTCCTAAAACAACCTTTTTTGCCAAGAGCTTTACATACGCTGCAGAAATGTCGTCAAAACAGTTTCACGTCTTCAGGTTTCATGTATTCGACTCTTAAGATATTGTTTATTCTCAAAATAAGTGGGAAAGGGGCTTTGAACGTGAGATGACAAAGCTTCAGTGCAAAACCGCTGATGTACAAGTCGGTGTAGGAGGAAATGAATAGGATTGTACTGCATGAATAGGATTGTACTGCTTCTGCCAAGGTCCTGAAAAGAACTGAAATTATTTCACCTCATCCCAGTCAACGGTTCTGTTCTGTTATGATCATGTTGTCAGTTTTAAAACATTTCTTCTTTACCACATTGAACCTGGCATCCCTATTTTGCGCATAAAGTCATAAAATCATTTTTTTTTAAAAGAAGAAAAACACACACACACGCGCGCGCGCGCTGGCACGCACACACATACAGTACATAATTTGTCAAAGTTTTAGCACATAGCACATCTGCTATTTATGCTATTCATGCTGCGAAAAAAATATATATTTAAGGTTGTAACCCTATACTTTTTACATAATGACCCATAAAAATGGGTCTGTGAGCAAAAAATAAAAATAAAATGTCATATACGATAGTTGCCGTTATTGTTGTTGGGTTTTTGTCACTGTACATTTGCATAAATGTGAAATTTGTCCTCTGCATTTACCCATCCTAACTCGGATACATTTGTAACGGTAATTGATAATGTCACTCACACAAGTCACATAGAGAGACTCACCTTCCAGCTGACAAGAGAAGGACACCGTTAAAATTCTACGTTAATGTGTTGCCACACTGTCAAGAAGAAGATACTTATTTCAGGAGAGATTTAAATACATATACCCCTAAATGGGATTTTTAATGGAGCTTATTCCCTGACCTGCGTCATCTATATAGGGAGCTGTCACTTCTCGTCTCTCTCAAGCTGATTTGTCCATTTGCAAAACGTATACTTTTACGCCCGTCTTAGTTCGGTAGCAATAGCTTTATAACAGACCCTGTTTTCCTGAATCTTTGGTTAGTTATTTGACAGCTTTAGCTACTTATTATTCATACAAAACATATATTAAGTAATAAATGATGATGTATTATTATAGGTTAAAATACCCAGCAGCAGATAAAGAAATACAAATCAGACCCACATTTACCAGCTGCAACATTAATTACCATTAACCATTTTAATTAAAATCCCATTAACATGAACCTTAATGAACACATTTTACTTGTAAAAATGTGTATACTGTGGTATTGGTACTTTTACTTAAGTAAAACATCTGAATACTTCTTCCACCACTGAAAACGATACAGCCGGGAATAGGGATGCGGTGGGGGGGACGGGGATGACGTGTGAATGTCCTCCGTGAGGCCAGAACCGCATTAAACCGATGCCACTCGCCCTGTAAACCGACTCTCTACATGCTTTTTTCTCTCATAAATAGGCGGTCTCGAATATCGGATGAAAAAAACACAGTTTACAATTCTGTCCAGCAGCGAAGCGCGTCCTGCCAGTGACCATGCAGCGACCAACAGAAGAAAATACAGTTATATAGTTATTCATGCAGTATATCATTCGGTTCTACCCCTGACCAACTGATGTCATATTTGGACAGTTACTGTAGTCCAGTGGTTCTCAACGTGGGGTCCGGGGACCCCCACGGCCAAGGGGTTCTTGTCCCATGGGGTCCCCAGCTAAATGATTGATATAGGAACCAATGGACCCTTATGGGTCTGTAACAAATGGAACCAAATGGACCCGTACAAGTCCACTTAAACTTATACTTAGTTGACCGGGGTACCCAGGGGTTTAACCACCTCCTTTTGTTGCTCTACACCAAATGTCTTCGCCAAAAATTGTTGATCTGCTATTTCCGGCAAATGTTTGCCTATGACATGCCCAGAATAGGTTTGTGATTAACAACACTATAGATGTTACTATAGATTGACGTCCCAGAGATAAAAAGTTATATCAAACTGGGGTCCATGGTCTAATGCATGTCAAACTTGGGGTCCTTGAAATTAGAAAAGGTTGAGAATCTGTACTGCAGACAATTCTGGAAATGTTTGTATTTATCTGAGCATGTTCAGGACAAACACAAAGCAAGCTCTAGTATTTGAACAGTACAGGCTCTGCAATGTATTACAGGCTACAATAAGTCAGATAACGCCCAGCTTTCATAATCTGTCATTGTACTGTACATGTTTGGATCAATGTGAAAAAATAACACGTGCCTATACAGTAGGTTCCAAAGACTAAAGTTCCTTACAAATCGGGAGCATGATGAATAACCGATCCGATCCTTTTTGTATAGTTGATGTCTCGTTCATATATGTTCTTCTGGGGAAAATCGTTCCAGAGAAACAACAAAAAAGGCTTAAGCAAGGGGATGATCACACCATGACCCGTTGCCAGCAAAACCATTGTTTTCCTATATGGCTTGGCATGTGCTGTGCGTCACTTTTTTATAGCGGTTCACATAAACTTTGACTATTATCAACTTTGGCACCCCTCCTTCCCTTTTTGATTCAACGGTGGGACAATGGCAAATGAAGCCAAAATGTTATATTAGACTCAAGACTCAACGTCTGTTCGAATCAATATTTCCCAGTGATTCGTTATTTGATCGCTCGGTTCTGCACACAGGTCTGCTCCACAGGCACACCACTCTGTGTTGCCTGATGCACTGTTTTGTCAAGGTTGTGTTTCTGAAGCGTCTGCGCCTGTAGCGAGTCGGTCGGTCTGTATGTCTGTCCGTCCATTCATTCACCCCTTCTTTGGTTCCAAACAAGATATCTTGAAAACTACGGGTTGGATTGCCAGCATCTTTAATGACCATATAGCCTTTCTTTCTTCTATTGCCACTATTAGGTCATATTTCCACGTCCACGTATGTTACTCCCAAACAAGATATCTTGAGAGCTACTGGATGTACTGTGGTGGAATTTCCTGTGGAATGACATGCACCCCGTAAGATGACCCCTGCTGATTGTGGTTAGCCCATGATCTTTCCTCTAGTGCCCTCCTTAGGCCAAAATGTCCAGTATTTCAGAATCTATTTGGCAGATTGACATGACACCCAATGAACGCATGCATGCTGCCCCTAGGATGGCTCCTACTCAATATAGTGACCAAGTCGTATTTCCTCTAGCGCCACCCTGAGGTCAAACTTTCCCCCAAGCCCACCTAGTTCACGTGTCAAAGTATACCTGAGAAAGACACACAATTCCTATCTGCCCGCCCCCGTCACCCCACCCCCCACCCCCCGGCCTGAGAGCTCAACCTGACCATCTGAGCAGCCGTCAGCTGGATGAAGCTGAAACTTAATTTCCCCAGCAGGAATTAATAGGTCCAACCTTACTTAACCGGTATTCCATACAGGAACACAGCAAAATTGTTTACCTCCACTTTCTTAAATTATAGGAGTTGGTAGTCGAGATTTAAACAAGAACAGGGGCATTTTTCAGCCTCGAATTTCATTAGCTAATGTACAAAACAACATAATACAGGGGAAAATACAGACCCTGGGAGTGTATTACGTTCATGTATTACATTCAGTGTCTTGGCATAGCACCCTCGCCTTCACATTACACCATTAAAATCCTCGGCATAAACATAACTCTGGGAGTGCTACAAATGGAACCGAATGGACCCGCTATTTCCATTTGTAGCACATACCGGAGTTACAAATGGATGAAGGAACACTAAGAATGTCCCTGTGTCCTCTCCCCTCGGTACATAAAGAGCACGTAATCTCTAATGGGTTTTTCTGCTCTCACGCCATTAAGCGATATTAACACGTCCCCTGCTGAAAGGAGCAAGTTCGGTCCCCGGCGACCTCGATAAACTCAGCGCCCCACTGCCAGCGTGAGCGCCACGTAACCCCGGCAACCTCAACATGTGACTTTATCTCCCCCTCCTGTCCCCGGTTGATGACCTCAACACTCCGTGTCCCGCGCGGCCCTGTCAGCGTGCTGATGATGTCACCCTGAGTCGTTGGTGCGTCTCCGCTTATCCGTAGGAAGACGAAAGGCGTAACCCTGATTAATGTCGGAGGCTCGCCTCCATGGCTTTTTAATTAAAGAACACGTGTGTGTGTGTGTGTGTGTGTGTGTGTGTGTGTGTGTGTGTGTGTGTGTGTGTGTGTGTGTGTGTGTGTGTGTGTGTGTGTGTGTGTGTGTGTGTGTGTGTGTGTGTGTGTGTGTGTGTGTGTGTGTGTGTGTGTGTGTGTGTGTGTGTGTGTGTGTGTGTGACTGGGGGGTGGGGGGCAGATGAGCGCTCTCTCACACACACACACACACACACACACACACACACACACACACACACACACACACACACACACACACACACACACACACACACACACACACACAGGTCATTGATGGAAACATGTGAGAGCAAGAAGCATTTTCTGTAATGGAGACAGTAATTTAAGGGAGAAAAGTGCAAATGAAGCATTCCTTTATGGGATGACACCATTGACCTTTGACCCCCCGCCCCCGCAGTAAAATGTTCTTAATTAAAGCTACATAAATCTGCATAGGATGAAGGAAACATAGTGTACCAGGTGTATGAAATAGACATGGTGTACCAGGTGTATGAAGGATGACCATGCAGTCTTATGCAAAGGTTAAAAAGTAATTAAGATAGCATGTTAAGACATGCTATAGGTTCATTTGTTTACCTGACATCCTATAGTTTCCATAGTTTCAATGTACAGATTTGTTTTATCATGTTATATTGTTTAGACTGATGCTATACGTTCTTGGTTGACCTATGACCCAAGATTACTGAGGCACTACACTGTCTCTCTGCATTTGATGTATGCGTTTACCTTGCTTTCTGTAAGTCGCTCTGGATAAAGATTGTCTAATAAATGCCCAAATTGTAAATTGTAAGGAGACATTGTGTACCGAGTGTATGAAGGAGACATAGTGTACCAGGATGAGAGGAGGAGAGAGATTCACTGGTGTCATACTTCCAGCAATCTTCCAGTGATTGGGATTAAAGGCTTTATTGTCAGAGCTTGGCGGAGGTTTCATTGTGTCGGGCGTAGCAGACACAAAGCCTCTCTCCTCAGAGAAGCTCCATTCTCGTTTCTGAACAGGCTAATAAGGTTTGTGGCAGTGGTGTGAGAGTCTGCAGACACGTTCGAGATCTTGCAGGTCCCGACACACACAGACTGGTCTATTTTTGACCTATTTCCACGTAAGCATGTTCAGTAGATCATCTGCTGATCATACAGTACATCAGGTCACATTGAAACGTGAGTTGTGAGCTTGCCTTGTAAATATGCTATTTTCAATATTTTAGAAAAGGTTATCAAAAAATATATATTGTAGGAAAGGTAATTGTTTTAATAATAAAATAAATAAAAGAGGGGTATTTACTCAGGACCTATAAAAAAGGGTCTCTCTTTTTGGAAGACGATCAAGTTGGTGGAATGGGGTGGGGGCGTCTGCCGTGCGACCCGGGCTAATAATGCCTCTCTAAACAAAGTGGCATGACTGGGCGCTGTGCGGCAGGCTGAGTGCAGTGGTAAAAATAAAGGAAGGTGATTGGATTGTGCCGTGGCACAGCTTGTACCAATTTCCTGAGTTAATGAGAAATTTCTCCTTCCTGCCTGGTTGCGTTTTTCCCCGGCCCCCCAATGGAGGACGGATGCTTAAGGGGTCTTCTGCAGATGCTACGAGGGGGGACCTTGTGGTTTCGCTCGGAGGGGAACAAACAAAACCTCAGGTACCTTGTTAGATACACCAAAATACCTGAGCAAACATCCTTTGGTTGGCAACTTAGATAAATGCTCCAGTACATTGCATCTGCAGGTGGCTAAAAGTGATGTTTTTTTAATGCTCGGTTAAAATAACGATTGACACTTTCAACCTGATGTCCCTATTTTAGGCATGTCATATATATTTTTTGTAAATAGTAAGAAATACCAGATCTACGCTTGGCACTATTTGGTCATTCATTAACCACTTTCAACCCTCGTTGTCGGACGATTCCGACAATAAGCCACTCCGGAAAAATAATATTAATTAACATAATTTAACATTTCAAAGAATTGTTTATTTATTATTTTGGCTAAAATAGAAGCTCACAACATGATATAATGCAAAAGGCTTGTACATATGCTAGTGTAGCAATTTGAAAGTAGGGATAAAGTGGTCAAGTCACAGTTAGAGATAAGTTCAAGGAGACTAATATTCAGGCTTCTTGTTTTCATACTTTTGGGGCATTTCTGCATCATTTGGATAGAGTCAGTGAACACAGAGAGGAGGGGGGGGGGATTACATGCCGCAAGGAGCCTCAGGTCGGGTTCGAACCCAGGCCAGCTGCTGGAAGTACTTAATAGCATGATTTATGTGGTATGTGTACACTTACCAGGTGAGCCACCGGGGGTGCCCCGCATTCGGTCATTTTGGGTCGCTGGTCATAGCGTTCATAACGACAACCACCCAAGTGGCCGACATCCTCGTATTGGTTCGTGGAGGGGATGGCGGTAGAGAGAAGAGGAAGCAGCGGCGTGTGAAGAAAGCAGAAAATTGGACTGGACACATTTTTGGAGGGACTGCCGAGATGGGGGAGGTGGAGGGTGGATGTTGGCCAGCCGGCTCCGTTATAGCGAGCGTGACCGGATAAAAAACATGGCCGTCCTTCATCCTGAGGCAATGCCAAAGCGCTGTTAGGCCCGCGCGCCAACGTCCGCAGCGATACCCCCAAGAGCAACAGCGCACGTTTAGGGAAAAAATAAACACTGGCATGAGTGATCGCTCAGGCCGCTGGAGCGTTTATTATGGTGTAACGCTAAGCTCTCATCTGTTCTCCTTCTCTGTTTCTCTCTCTTTTTTACAGTCTTCTCCTTCTTAGACATCTGTTTGGAAGTCTCCCCCTCTCCCAGGATGGAGGGGAGGGGAGTTTGGCGTGCGTTGAGGCAACAATAGCATCGCGTGATCAAACAAACTCTCTGCCATGTTTGATGAGCTCAGATAAAGGCGCAGATGAGATCTAGGCAGATGGGGTTTGGCTTTGTGTTCAGCTTCGTCCAACGCATTGTGCCCCGTCACAATCCAGCGCATCATCCAGCTAATGTTGTTTCATTGTCGTTGTGTTTATTCACCAAAAACAGAAACAGAATGTTATATTTTGAAGGCATCCGTCAACAAATAGAAAGCAGAGGACCGGAATTATCTGATGAACCGCATGCAGTGAATCATGGTTCATCCTTATTGAAAGCTCTATCTTGAGTTGAACACAAAGCGGCAGCACAAACAAATAAACAAAACATAACAGGGTTAAAACTGCGAAGTTTAATGTCCTATCCGGGATTCAAACCCCGGTCCCCTGCATGGCAGACCACCACGGGCAACACTGTGCTTATGAGCTTTAGGCGATACCAGTAGGTGTCCTTTGATTGATTGATTGATTGATTGATTGAATACTTTTTTAGAAGTTTGCAGAGAAAAAAGCACATAGAAGTACAGTTCACAATACAAGGTCAACAAAATAGGATTGAAAAAGCCCAGAAAAGCCGCAATGGCTTGTTTCAAATCGTGGTCCTCACATACTCAATTCATGGAGATATTAAAATGACAGACAGATAACACTACTATGCAGAACATCATATAAACAGTTTAAAGGTAAGAAAAACAAAAAATATGTACAGTCCTACCCAACAACAAAGTCTAAATGTCTCAATGGAAGAGCAGGGAGACCACCTCCAACCACTGCAGATGTAGGCCTACTAGATATATTGTATTAACATAAGTACGCTACAAGTTCCAGATTGTAGCATTAGGCTGTGGTTCATCTGTTTTGTGTGATCTTAGAAACATAGCTGCTGCTGTATTCCCTCTCACAACCGGATCGAGCCTCGTTTTAAACTTTTGATATTTTAGCATTCTCTAAACATTAACTCTGGCCTGGGTTTCTGTGCGGCGGCATCTCATCTTACATTCCTCTTCCCTGTCCTGGTATCTCCTGCTGCACGGTGACCTTCCAAGGTGTTTTTTAAGTGGTGTTGGAAGGTGGAGATGGCTAGCCCGCAGCAGCCCCCCGTATTAGCCGATGAGGCGCCTGACAAATGTTGCAGTACGCGACACGCCGGCTTCTATTAATCTCCCAAACGATGCCGGGCCCTAATGGGAAGCGGGGACTTGAAGAGAGGACGCGGACGCTCCCCGGTTCTCCCTCCAGGACATGGCCGGAGAGGAGAGTAATGTCCCATCGCTATCAGATTACTCCTCTCTCCCTTTACGTTATTTCCTGACACCCAGCAGCGTGGACAACCCCCCAGAACACCGGATTTATTTCACCCCTGGCCGGAGTTAATTCTCTCTAGTAGTAATCCATCTGAGTTTTTTCTCTCTCTCTCTCTCTCTCTCTCTCTCTCTCTCTCTCTCTCTCTCTCTCTCTCTCTTTTGCTTTGGCTTCGTTTAGTAGAATTTTTTATCTCCTTCATGTTTTTTTGGTGACATCCATAACTCTTGCTCCTCTTCCCCTTGCCGAGATTATGTTGAGAAAATGTGCATGACAAATGTAAAGACGTTTTCCTGCCACACACCCACTTTCAGATATTAGAAGGTGTCGTCTGGATATGGTGACATTTAGGGGTGCAACATTCAATCAAACTAATAAAACGAAGTATACATTTTAATAAAATTGTCGATTTCCGAAAATAGCGTGTGAATAGCCGATCTACAAGCTCACCGTTTCATAACATGACATGTTGTGAGCTTGTCGATCTGCTAGTATAAAACAAGGCTTAAAAAAACACACGCTCCTTGATTATAGGTAACTGATAGAATAATCGCTAAGAAGATAATCGATGGCTGCAGCCCTAGTGGCATTCACACGTGGTGGTGTCTAACTCGTGCACACTCCACGTGCGCTCTCCAAGCGCCACGCTCCATGTTTGCTGGCTCAGCTTGGAAGAGGGATCACATATATTGGCAGATCAGTGAAGCTTCAGACCAGACACACAGATAGCAGGGGTTCAAACCACCAGGCGTCCCATATACTTCCCAGCATCCCTTGCAAGCCATAACGACCCCTGGCGTGGATCTCCCCTTCGGACGGCCCACTCCGCGCCACTACCTCAGCCACTGCTGGGGCTTGATCCGAATCCCAGCAAACCACCGGAGACATGGGAGGAGGAGGAGGAAGGGGGAGGGGTCTGTAGAGGGAGGGTGAAGGAAGGAGAGAGTTCAGCCAATATCTCAAGGGGAGGAGAACCATGTGTTCTCATCCATATGGCTTACAGAAGGAAATGCAATAACAGTGTTTCAGCAATATAGACAACAAAAAAAGTCTCCCAGTCAGCGACTCCTGACTTCTGCAGGTCTGCTGAGGACTTCAATATCAGTTCACCCCCACCAACCCCACCAGCCGGCCTGAACCCCCCACACCTCCTACACGCCTCTCCTCTCCTCTGCTCTCCTCTCCTCTCCTCTCCACGCATCATTATCACCACACTGATAAGGGCTGTGAATCTTTTGCTATCTCACGATTCAATTCAAAACTATTAAAAAAAAAACGATTCTCATTCAAAAATGATTCCCAATCAGTTTAATCCAAATTATCCATATTGTTTTCATTTCGACTTTAACAACCAAGTGTAGCAATGTTATTTCCAACAGCTCAAACAAATATATATAATACCAGAGAGGGTTGTGTAAAGATTATTGGCTTTGATGGAATCTTAGATTAGGTGCACTTCTATTTGATGCAGAAACACAACATACTGTAACTGCTTTGATGCAAGTAGCATTAACGAGTGTCAACGAGCGTCAGCTGGACAGTGACACGTACACCTCAGCTGCGCTGAACTGAAAGTTAGTAAAAAAAAAAAAACTTGAATATGGCTTAAGACGTGATAATGTTTACTTTGATTGTGGTAAGCTTACATTTTATATCACAAACACCATAAACTCCCGTAACTTTAACCAGCAAAAGAAAACAAAAAACAAAAAATAATTATTTTTCTTTTTATCGATTTTTGGAAATTGTGAATCGGTTTTGAATCGTTGATAATAAGAAACGTGATTCTTACATTTTTCCAACACCCCTAGACGCAACAGCACAGAAACACAATCTTTCTATCCGATTGGTCCTGGATCGACAATACAGTGAAGCATTGAGCTTGACGTGCACAAAACTGCACGTGATACAGTACACCCCTCACTGCCGGTACACATCGGTACACACCGGTTTGCTCTAATTGCATGTCTGGGTTCCTGCGTAGAGCATAGTACATTTACTTGTGTGTGCTGTACTTTAGTACCTTTACTACATTTGAGTATTTCCATTGTATGCTATACTTCCTACTTCCACTCATTGCAAAAACACAGAAGTACTGCTACAACATTTTTTGAAAATGAAACAAACTTATGAAAGAAACGTTGTTACTCAATGCGTTTACTTAATGATATTAAATTATGTTTATGGTGTTGGTAGTTGGACTTTTATCTGTGAAAGGCCAGTCACGTAAATGTCAGCCTACGGGAGCGGATAGGGGATGGTGACCGTGACATTTGCTGACACACTGGGTGAACAAGTGCAAACCTGTAAGAACCCGCCTCGTAACTCAATTACTTGGTGAAGTAGCGAGAGCGTGTTTCTTTAAATGAAGGTCATGATAACTTTGACACTGTGACCTCGGGACTGGAGGGGGAAAAAAGTACTCCTCCCATCTTGTGGCCACAGTGATGACATCAGTGGTGGAAGAATTATTCTTTTTTTAAACTAAAGTAAAAGTAGCAATACCACAATGTAGAATACTCTTTTACAAGTAAAGTCCTGCATTCAAAATTGTATTTGAGTAAAAGAACATAAGTATTAACATAAAAATATACTTACAAAACATAAAAGCACTCATGTGCAGATTTCCCTGTTATTATTATTATTGCGTGAGTTTTGTAGATTGGCTAATTTTGAATAGACAAAGTATAAAATAGGGCTTAATTGATCTAAATCTGCAATTTAACTAGTGACTAAAGTTTTCAAAATACAGAAGTTAAAAGTGCAATAATTTTCCCCTGAAATGTATTAGAGTAGAAGT
The DNA here is from genome assembly GCF_963454915.1 of Gymnoscopelus microlampas. Classification (NCBI taxonomy): domain Eukaryota; kingdom Metazoa; phylum Chordata; class Actinopteri; order Myctophiformes; family Myctophidae; genus Gymnoscopelus; species Gymnoscopelus microlampas. The sequence continues at coordinate 28,603,770 of NC_139954.1, forward strand.
ATCAAAATGTTATAATTCTCAAGCAAAGTACAGTAAAAGTAGCTAAAAATCTTACTTACGTACAGTACTTGAGTAAATGTACTTACTTTTCACCAATGTTGGCCTTGAACAAACGTCATTGATGGCTGCGACAGAAGCTGCAGCTTGGCTGAGTCTCACACCCGACTCTTTCTTCTTTGCTCACTTGATCCAATTACGTTTGACATTTTAATGTCACCTCGTCCAAGAAGACAGGACCCGATGTGATTTTCACTCTCACAGAACAGAGGTCTCATCATTTTCCATACTTGCTTTTTTTCATCTGTCGGCAAGTTTAACTTTAATATACGGACCAATTTGGCCTTAATTGAAGATCTGCCCTCGTTCTGGATTGATGGATTACAGCAAATTTGGTGTCAGGGCTGAAAGTATCGTGTTTCATTTCAGAGTCATCATCTATTTTATCACAAAAAACGTCCTTTTTTTAAATTCAACTCATGAAGCTTTGGTGAAAGTTCAATAAGAAAGATCTATCATTTTATGCTTTCGTTCAGCTTTCTTTTCTTTTTTTTCTGGGGAAGTCCACTATGTCACTTCTACTTTCCCATGCTGTCAATGCTGGCAAATCCTTTCATTCACAATTCTAAGCAGGAGCAATCCTAGTCAGTCACGCCATTCTACCAGTATCACTGCCCATATTCTTTCTTGTTCTTTTTTATTTTTTCTCTTCCTGAACACAACAAAAACGATGGAGCTTGCACAAAACAAATTTCAACCACTTCTTTACAACTGTAAACCTGTGAGGTGACAATAAAGTTTCTGATTCTCTTTCAACTGAGCATTGCACAGCCCACCTCCTACCCCAAACAAACAAACAACCACAAATAACAAAAAGGCTTCTGTGCATATCCAGGCAGAGGTGGAAGTGCTGGTAGATAAGATAATGTACATTTATAAATAACAGTGATCAGTCACACCTGTGTATATAGCACCTGACGAAGCCAACACGGCGAAACGTGTCGTCCAGAATAAAAGAATGATGAAGCATTAATAAGTGAGTCGTCATCATTGGAGTGTGCAGTTACTTCCTGAGAGAAGTTCATCGCAGTTGTAGATGACAATGGAAATGTCTCTGCAAATCACAGTGTGTCATTTATAATAACTTGTCCCTATTGCCCGGGGTTCTCCTATTTTTTCCCTCTACAAAAAATGTCTCAGCAGAAAATAGTCACTCAACAAGCTCAGAACTCGTCACAAAGTGACGCGTTGCAATTGCCATTTTTGCTGAATATTCGCCTACAGTGTATGACATGCCCAGCATAGGGACACTCATTTGGTTAATTTAATATTATACACCTTAGAGACAATGAAGAATAGTTTTGAACAGTTCAATGCTTGTGTTAAATTATTGACAAGAGTTTCACAGCTACTGTATACCACCTTCCTAATCTGCCCATATATTTGGAAGAATTTCCCGCTGTCTTCTCTGTCCGCGCAAATATTGTGAAATGATTTATTTAAAAGGTCGAGAAAGTGATTCTTCCATCAGTTTATGTACGATTATACATTAAGCCTCAGCCCTCCGGCGGAACCTGCAGGGCTTTGAAATGCACTGCATGGTGTGGAGATGGAATATTATCTACACTTTAAATCCATTTGGTCTTTATTTTTGCATTCTCCTTCACTTGAACTTGAAAGCGATTTTGAGCAGTTGCCAGATACTTGGGCCACTGGCGGCCCATTTCAGCCATGTCCTGAGGTGTTGAGCACCGCCGCGTATCACCAGTCTAGCATATAACCTGGTTTCCATGTGACTGCTCATCTATTCCACTGCCAGCTCTCTCTCTCTCTATTCACCATCTGACAGCTGTCCTGTCCTCAGTGGTGGACAGCAACCAAGTATATTTACTTGATTACTGTACTTGATTACAGTGCTTTTTTCTTTTTTTGTTTGTAGTATCTGTACTTGAATATTGTCGCTGTCGGGCAGAAACCTCTTATCTCCATATTCTAACTTTGTGTGTTTTTTTTTTTTTGTAAATTAACGCCCTACTTGATCATACATGGTGCCACACAAACGCATCAAAAGTAGCTCCACAAAATTTTCACTCCACAACATTTCAAAGACAAATGTTGTAATTTTGACTTGGGAAAAGAGGACATTACAAATTATTTAGATTTCAAATATACTGAAAATAGCAGATCTACAAACTCACACAAGCTTATTTATCTGCCATTTTCACTATTGATGAAACATTTCTAAATTGCACAACAGCAATGCATTGACATTAAAAAGAAAATATAATCTGTACTTTTGAATACTTATGTATTTTTTAAAGCATTTACTCCAGTGCATTAACCAATGTAGACATCTGACCGACCGAATTTCACTTGTGGTGTAGTAATATTTGATCACGAGTATCTATACTTTGACTCAAGTACTGGATTTGAGTACTTTGTCCACCACTGGTGCTCAGTGTTGTTCTTTACGCCCCAACTGTCTAAATTAGAAAACTGCTTTTGGTTCTTGGATCAGCATTTAGGAACTCACTGCCTCTAGCTGGAGGTGAGAGGTCATTCCACAGCTTGGGAGCCAGGAGGGAGTAGAGAGTGTAGGATGCCACGACTTGACAACATAAACATTCTAAATGCGTCCAAGTTTATTTCCTGCCGCAGTGTTTGTGGATATCAGTTGACAGGAAATATACTTGGACCCGAGCTGTTCCCATAAGCAGTGAGACTCCACTGACAAGGTCTATTGTCTTGTCATTGTAATCGTCTGTCTCTCTGTAGCATGCATGTTCTACAATGACTGCTGTAAGGCAGCAATTATGCAGTTTGCAACATTGTAGTGTGGCGGCTGCCTCCAAGTATTTTTTTTGGGGGGCATTGGTTCTCAACCTGTGGGCTGAGGACCACTGGTGGGCCACGAGGGTATTGCAAGTGGGCCCCAAATAATTTGCAAAACACAAAAATGTTAATGATTATGTAACATGAATATAAAGAACAATATGCAAAAGTGCCTTACCCTACTAAAACAGAACGCATGGATAATGGTGGCCGTTATACAGAGGTACACTTTTTTTAATATTATTTCACTTTTCCCTCTTTTCTTCTTTTTCTTTCTTTTTTTTTGTTGTGGGGGGGGATACTTTTATTCATTGCTGTTTTAAAACCTCTGCGTATATATTAGTGATGAGCGGGCCGACCCGTAACCCGCGGGTAAACCCGCGGCGCGGGTGGTCGAGTCAGGATTTCAGAGGCAATTATGCGGGCTGCAGGTGAGCGGGTCAGCCTCTCTCACACGCAAAAACCCCCAAAAAAAACTATTTTGAACAACATGCTTGTTTATTTAGCCCATGACAATGTTGTGCTACTGTAGACATTTAAAGCGACTTTGGGTACTTAAAAGAGCGCTATATAAATCTGAGCTATTATGATGATGATTATCTTTTTTTTCCCACCGCGGGTCGCGGGGCGGGTTGAGCCATAGATTTATATATGGGTTCACGGGGCGGGTTGAGGCGGGTTGGGTTCCGTGGCGGGGCGGGGCAGGTCATGAAAAAATGCTATCAATATTACCTTTAAATCCATAACTTTGTTCAAATCAAAGCTGAGAAACCGTAACAAAGATATAGTTTCAGTCTACTGGTCTTTTGAACCTCTGAAACAGCAACGCCTGCACACTTTCCAGACATGCTGATGATGACTCAGCAATATATTTATCCCCATCCCTCAATTTTCAGTCTAAAAAAAATAAAAACCCACACACAACTACATTTTAAAATATGTTTTTGTGGCATAAGATTAATAGAAATGGAGGGGGTGGATGTCTTTCACTGAGTATAGTTTGTTTGGGATAATCTGGTTGTAGCAGCTTGTCTCAGCTCATACTTCATTATGTCTCATATGCCTAGATTTATATAATGTGTGTGTGATGATATATTACTGACATTACTTTTACATTATTGTTGCTTTACGACTGCACGTATATTACTGACATTGCTCTGTCATTCATATTACTATACTGTGTCATTACTGTTACATTACTTTTATAAGACTGTTACATTAGGCTACTGTGCCAGTACGGTTACATTACTGTTGCATTAATGTGCCATTACTTTTACACTACTGTTACAATAATGTCCTGTTTAAGGCTGCAGTTTGTGTTAGAGCATTGTGTAATGTTTATCTTAAGGACAAAGTAGACGCCAACGAATTCATCCAGAGCTGCTGTCGTCTTAAATTGTGTTTGTCACCAACATGCCGTGGGTGAGAGATGAGGCGCGGTGACCCCACCGGCTGATTACAAAACATCATTTGAATCCCTGCCGTCAGACACTAACTGTTTATGACCGTTGCCGATTGGGTCCTCTCCTCTGAGCCGGCGTTTTCCTGCAGACGCGAGGTGTCACCCAGATGGGGCAAATCGTGTTTTGCCAATTGGCTGTGCGTCACCGCGGCCCTCAGACTTCAGCTTTGATCAAGCCTCAGGGCCGATGACGGGAGCAAAGTGCTGCGACCGGCTGCCCGCCTCGCCTCACACGATGCGATAGCTGTCAGACGGCAAAATGATTTGTTATGCAAACCATTATTCATATGTGACAAGATGCAGTGTGGCTACTTTGGTATATTAATGGCCCTTCACACTGGAGGGGCTTTATTAATGCTGACAGACACACCTTCTATACCACATCCACTGTACGGGGCCAAGCAAGGTGATTCATAATGAGAAAGAGACCGCGATTGAATGTGTGTGTGTGTGTGTGTGTGTGTGTGTGTGTGTGTGTGTGTGTGTGTGTGTGTGTGTGTGTGTGTGTGTGTGTGTGTGTGTGTGTGTGTGTGTGTGTGTGTGTGTGTGTGTGTGTGTGTGTGTGTGTGTGTGTGTGTGCGTGCGTGCGTGCGTGCGTGCGTGCGCGCGCGCGCGCGTGCGTGCGTGCGCGCGCGCGTGCGCGCGTGCGCGTGCACACGCACACATCGTGCATATGTGTCAGCATCCATGCACAGGCATGCATGTCCGTGTGTGTGTGTGTGTGTGTGTGTGAGAGAGAGAGAGAGGACAATTGATTTACTGTGTTCACAGCCATTCAGAATAACGATAGACCATTTGGTTCATTTATTCCAAATGCAATCTGATTCTTGATTGATTGATTGATTGATTGATGGATTCATTCATTCATTTATTTTGTAGTGGCGGTAAAGTGGAATTAGCTGCCAGATGTGATTGTACCCTTTCTATATCCCTTTCTCATTATCTAATTTCATTGCCTCTGTCTAGGCTATCCTCTCCTTTCCTCTCTCTCTCTATATATCTATCCCTCCCGGCAAGTGTGTGTGTGCAGTGAGAAGCGATAGAGCATGGGACAGGAGAGGAGAGACAAAATCTTCCCTTCTTTTTCCCCCATCCCACCAAGGTCAGTGAAAGCACTCCACATTGCCTTAAACAAATGCATGTGCTCTCTCTGAGGTGTGTGGTTAACATCTGTCTGAACCAGTGGTGGAAGAAGCACTCTGAGTCTGATTTCTTACTTAACGTAGTATAATACCACTATAATACCACTGAGGAGTGAGGACCCCCTCGAAAACCATGTGCTGCATTTCAAGGGGCTCATGCTCTAGTGCAGGGGTCTTCCATGTTTTTTTTAGGCCAAGGACCCCTTAGACGAAAGAGAGATGAAGCAGGGACCCCCACTACATATTGTTTTGCAGATTAAACTTTTTCATAGATAGCGAGAGGCGTTGTGTGCTTATAGATCTGCAATTTTTCGGCTAATGTTCCCCTCAGAATATGGATGCTAGGGTTCAAGTGGTTACAAAAAAAAGAAGTTCTTATTACACAAAGATTACCTGTAGTAACTCTGAGGACTCTCTAGGGGTCTCGGCCCCCCTGTTGAAGATGAAATTTCAAAATAAATAAATATACTCTGTTACAAGTAAAAGTATTGTATTAAGTATTAATTGTTGTAAGTACAATTTGCCTCTGAGATGTAGTGGTGTAGAAGTATAACATATTGAAAAATGCACATGCTCAAGTAAAGCAAAAAATACCTCAATGTTATACTTAAGCGCCATACTTGAGTAAATGTAATTACTTTCCACCACAGATGAACCGAAGGAGACGGCACGCAATGGGACGAACACAGACTCATTTCCTCACCTGACGCCATTCTCCCGTTCCCGTTCCACCTCCGCCCGTCTGCCTGGAAGGTGAAAACACACCACAGGTGCCAGGAAATGAAGAAGACCTTGTACGTGTTCCTCTTAGGTCAATGAAGATGTTTCCAGAAAATATGCACGCCATTTTCCCGTAAATGCTCCTTGGCAGATGTCTGTTCCCAGCGCAATGTTTGACCCTGGTAGAGAAACACACGCATGCATACACAAACACAAATTCACACTTGATGAATTGAATACACAGGACCAGAATGGAAACAAGCCCTCTGGGCTTTTTGTGTTATCCTTTTAGCATTATTGTATAACTGATTTTTTTTCAAATTGTTAATAAAGTATTCAATCAATCAATACGCAGCAAGTTGACTCCTTGACTTCCTCTATCTGTCTCTCTCTCTCTCTTGTGCGCACGCGCGCACACACACACACACACACACATACGCACATGCACAGTATACAAAGTCGTACACATGCACAGAAATGTATTTCTCCCTGTCTCTCTCAAGCACACACACGCTCACAAGCATGCTCACACGCACACTCACACGCACGCATGCATGCACACCTCAGCTCGGAACAGAGAGCGTATAAATGCTTCACATTCATACGGACGTTTACAGATCGCAGCAGGTTTCAATCTGAAGATGTAGGATTTAATGAGAACAGGCAGTGCTTGGCTAGGGGACGCAATGATGTCCTGATGTCCATTTAGCTGCAGCTTGGACCAGTGGAGCGAGAGAGAGGAAGAGAGAGAGAGAGAGAGGGGGGGAAATGAAACTCAGCAGAAGGAGAGGTGAGAGGGAGAAAAAAGAGGGAGCGATAGAGAAGGATGGAGAGGTGTATGACGAGAGAGAGGGGGGGAAGGGAAAGAGGGAGAGGGGGAAAGTGATAGCTCAGCAGAAGGAGTGAATAGTGTGATGTATGGTCGCCACAGTAACCTGGTGACATTTCCATCAAGCTCCCGTGACCTGATGGAGGATGCACTGTCACCGAAGGAATGGAGAGAGAGAGAGAGAGAGAGAGAGAGAGAGAGATGGATCAGAAGGCATGCAACAATAGAGTCGGGAGATGTGAAGACATTAGTGTGTAATGTATAAAAGCACGTACTCTTCATCCATCTCTCCCTCCACTATCACACCATCCCTGGGGAGAAGGTTTATGCTCCGTCGTACGGTGTTGCGCCGGAAATAGCTGATCCACAGTAGGAAAGCTGAGAGGGAGACAGTTTAGGAGAGACAGAGAGGGAGACAGTTTAGGAGAGACAGAGAGGAAGACAGTGTAGGAGAGACAGAGAGGAAGACAGTGTAGGAGAGACAGAGAGGGAAATAGTGTAGGAGAGACAGATAGGAAGACAGTGTAGGAGAGACAGAGAGGGAGACAGTGTAGGAGAGACAGAGAGGGAGACAGTGTAGGAGAGACAGAGAGGAAGACAGTGTAGGAGAGACAGATAGGAAGACAGTGTAGGAGAGACAGAGAGGGAGACAGTGTAGGAGAGACAGAGAGGAAGACAGTGTAGGAGAGACAGAGAGGGAGACAGTGTATGAGAGACAGAGAGGAAGACAGTAGGAGAGACAGAGAGGGAGACAGTGTAGGAGAGATAAACTGTAGGAAAGCCGAGAGGGAGACAGCGTAAGATAGACAGACAGTTGGAAAGCTGAGTGGGACACAGTGTAGGAGAGACAGATGACGGAAGACTGTGGTGGGATCTGATCTCAGGTCAGTCATGGTAACAGTACATGTGGTTAGATGTTTATATTCTATAACACAGTACAGCCCCTCCGAGGATATTTAGGAAGACAGGAATCCACTCAGCCAGTTAATTATCACATCAGTCATAATATCACTCCCAAAGCATGTTATCTCTCTCTCTCTCTCTCTCTCTCTCTCTCTCTCTCTCTCTCTCTCTCTCTCTCTCTCTCTCTCTCTCTCTCTCTCTCTCTTCTCCTAAAGAGAGTTGGAAATATAATTGCTGGAAAAGAAATACATACATATTCCATGCAGCATTAGGGTTTACGTACTAAGACAACAACAAAGTAAGCTGATCATTTCCGTGTGTGCGTGTGCGTGTGTGTGTGTGTGTGTGAGAGAGAGAGAGAGAGAGAGAGAGAGAGGGAGAAAGAGAGAGGGAGGGAGCGGGGCAGGAGGAAGTGGAATGAGATGTTTTTCTTTTTTCCTCTCCTTCACCAGATGGAGTGATTCATCTTGCTGGGTTTGGAAGTGACAGAAATGTAACCTAATGAGGAGATTCCATCTGCATGTACAAATGGACTCAAACAAATGTGTGAGTGTGCATCGCGGCACAAGGGGACGGATGGATGACAGAGCCTCTCTACTCCTTCTCCTGGTTTAATCTCCTGTTCAATCATCTTCTGTCTCGACAACCTCATCTGTGTTCTACAGCCAATGGGGACCCGTCTGTCTGTCTGTCTGTCTGTCTGTCTGTCTGTCTGTCTGTCTGTCTGTCTGTCTCATGTACTGTAGGACTGTGCCTACAATGAGGCATGCTAGAATAAAAGTGTGTGTGTGTGTGTGTGTGTGTGTGTGTGTGTGTGTGTGTGTGTGTGTGTGTGTGTGTGTGTGTGTGTGTGTGTGTGTGTGTGTGTGTGTGTGTGTGTGTGTGTGTGTGTGTGTGTGTGTGTGTGTGTGTGAGTGAGTGAGTGTGTGTGCGTGTTCACAGGTATATGCTGTAACATGTGCAGTGTCAGAGCATCTGGGTGACAGGGTGGTGCTGATGAAGGCAGTGCCACAGAGATGCTGTGGTGGAGGAGGAGTGACATATTGAACATAAAGACTTTTGGGGGATATTCAGGGCCTCACACAGCCATAAAACAACAGGCGCACAGCAGTGTCAGTGGTTAGAATCTTCCCAGTCACTGTATAGGCATCCATCTATGGCCCCCCCGGGGGGGATGCATGGACACATGTCACCAGGAAAAATGCAATGTCAAAACAATGTCATGTAGAGCTGCACTCTACCTGGACCACTTTACACAGGATGTAAACATCTGAATGATAAGTTTGACCGCTAGGAGGTTTCTCTTTGTAGCGTATCTGTCTGTCTGAAAAAGAACTGCCTGGTCTGTCTAAAAATCTGTCTGTCTGACATACTGTCTGTCTGACTGACACTTTCTGTCTGTCTGAAAAAAAGTTTGTCTGACAAACTTTGTTTAAAAAAAACTGTCTATGTGACATACTGTCTGTCTAAAGAACTGTCTGTCTGGCATAATGTCTGTCTTTGTGAAGAAACTGTCTTTGTGACTTACTGTCTATCTCAGTGGTTCTCAAACTGTTTAATTTCAAGGACCCCCATAACTCTGAGAGTGTGCAAATTGAACCAAATGGACCCAGTGCGGGTCCATTTGGTTCAATTTGCACACTCTCAGAGTTACAGACCTCTAAGGGCCCATTTGTAACACTGTCGACGAACCCTGAGGGTCTGTGCCTGGATTCCACTATGAGAACCACTGGTCTATCTGACATACTGTCTGTGTGACATGCTGTCTGTCTGACGGTTGTACCTCCTCCCAGAATTTCCAGTTGGGTGGAAAATAAAAGCAAACATTGTTGAGTGACAAGTTGAAACATACCGTAGACATTTTAAGTCATTTTGTCATTCTGCTCATTGTCACTCTCCGTAACAAACGGTCCAATATACATGCTCTCTGACTTTCAGGCCCGCGGCACAACTTAAACTTTTAACTTTCAGCCAGGCCAAACCCTCTCCCCCCGCTAACCAGCGGTCCGACTCGGAAAGCAAATTAATCATTCCTTCTGCATCAGTCGCTCCACCGGGCGAACGGCGAAAAACTCAATTAATTCCGCTGCTTTGCATGCTTCATTTTTAATTATCGCTGCATTAGCATTGATAGAGTGTACATGGCGGTCTCAGCGTGCAGGTGTGACCTGTTGCCCTCTCCCTTTTTTTGTTTAATTAGCACCAGCCTACCAATGGCTGACAGTCACACAGAGGACAATTCTGTGACACATCATAAAAACACACAAGTAGTAGTAGTAGGAGTACTCCAGTATACTTCAACTCAAGTACAAATTTCACAGAACGACTTTCACTTATAGTGGAGTAATATTTGACCAGGAGTGTCTATAAGTTGACTCAAGTACTGATGTTGAGTACTTTGGTAAACACCATTAAACACTATTTATATTCACGAGTGTCACTCATGCCAAAATGACATTTGTGTTCCAAAATATCCTCGGGTACTAGGACCCTGCAGCATGATTTTTTTAGTGGTACTTCCATATAGATTAACGGTGTAATGACGACAGAGCTACCAGAGGAGCTTTTTACCAATTTAGCCGTCATGCCAATTGATTCCTCCCACACACACACACACCTATGTGCTATCACTGCTACTACAGTATATCCTACTGACTCACCAGCCATTGAGGAGCCCCCACCGGGAGGATAGAGCTTTCGTCCTACTCCCGCCCAACACTCCCTGCAGACAGGTGCCGCCCCAGCCCGTAGGATTACATGCAGTAACAATTATCACCCTCCCCAGCCGGCTTCCCTCCCCGCACACAGGCCAATTGTATTAAACAGGCACTTTTACCACTGTGTCACCCGAGCGCAGCCTGGCTTTAAAATTCAATTAAATTCAAATAAACCTTATCTATATACGTTAAATATGTATAATAAGACTAAAGAGTGCAGTGGGTAATGAACCTGGGCTCTCCATCCAGGTGTGTCCTGTGTGACTCATGTACCCTCTTGTGCAGAGAGCATCTTCATTCAGCTGCATCCACTTACATTCTCTCTCTCTCTCTCTCTCTCTCTCTCTCTCTCTCTCTCTCTCTCTCTCTCTCTCTCTCTCTCTCTCTCTCTCTCTCTCTCTCTCTCTCTCTCTCTCTCTCTCTCTGTCTCCCTCTGTTTTTTGCCTCTTCTTTTTCTCTTTTAATTCAAACTCGCCAGCGCTTGCAGTTGTTGCCATTGGAGACGGCATATGTTGCAGGTATGTTTCTATGGCAACGTGAAGGAGGAGAGAGAGTGTGATCCTTGTCAAAACAGCTCTCCTGTCAATACTTACATGTCAATATATACTGTACATATCAATAGATATGTCAATATATACATGTCAATATAGATACATATCAATATGTGTTACAGATAAATGTTAATAGATACGTGTCAATAGATATATTTCAATAGATACATGTCAATAGATGTTAATAGATACATGTCAATATAGATACATGTCAATATAATAGATAGCCTACATGTCAATAGATATATGTTAATAGATACATGTCAATATATATATGTCAACTAGAGTTTCGGGGGGCTACGCCCCCCTCAACCCCAGCCGTGCACGGGGCCCAGCGTGGGCGTGTGTATATTGGGGTACCCAAATCGCCGCAGTAAAACTGTGGAAAAGTGGGGAAAAAAAATAAAGAAATTGAAGAAATTATATTTATGTTGCAGGGGGTCCGGATCCTGTGGAGTGTTGGGACGCGCGGGGACCCCCCTGGAACATGGCGGACCCCTTCGGTGTTTTTTTTTTTTTCATGAAGGTGGTTGCTTGTTTCTGCCGCTTGTTTTTACCTGGCATGCCAACCTGAACCTGGCAACCCTGATGTTTACCCTTAGCAGATGCCGTAATGGTGCGCGCTGTAGTTGTTTTCCACGCTCGCGCAAATGAAACACTAAACGGAGAAGCTTATGATTGTGAGGTTGAGCGTGAATGTATTAGCATTGTAGTCACCTGAATTGAGCGTGGAAGCAGAAGACACGGTGAAGGGGAGGTGAAGGAGGCGCTGCTGTTGTTTTATTCTGGCAACGGAGAGAGCTGCGGAGTTTCAATGGCGGCCGTTCGTGTTGTTTCGGCGAAACCCGTCGCCGTTTGGTGTCGCTGGTGCGCACGGTAAACGGTAAGAAAGGGATTCACCTTCCGTTTTGTCCGAAATGTGGTGAGTGTAATAAATTATGTTGCGACGTGGAAACTGTGGAGTGAGCAATGACGGGTGCCCTACGCCGTGGCTACCACAACACGGACATGTGCTATGTCCGTGTTGTGTTTACTCGATTACAGAGCTGTGGCTATAGCGTCAGCGGCGCGCGGAAGTAACTTGTCGTTTATATAATTAGATAGATACATGTCAATAGATGTTAATAGATACAGAATGCACTTTATTGTCACTTGAGTTGGCTGCACAGTGGCGTGGAACAGAAACTTTCCTTGCAGCATTATGCAAAATGAATGGATTTACGACCTACGAATGGTGCAAGTCATGATTCATGAGTCCAACTTACAACCGACTTGGATATAATTTACCTACTGTTCATACAGTAGTAAGCACATGCAGTGACACTGTGACACGGAGAGAGCGTTTTGGAAAGTGATGAAAGAACACAGGCAACTATGCTGGCATCATGTAACAGTGAACATGACAGTACAAGAAAGCTTATTATGTACGTTACTAGCCTACCTACTGTACATAATCAGCCATTCATACAACCTCTTTCAACCTTTATTTGAACAAGATCGAGAAGCATAGCCTGCCCTGAAACATATTCAGCCAGTTTGTTTATGCTCTGTAATATTACAGCGTGATGTGGTGTAGCTTGTAGATATATCACTCGTCCGTCCCAACTACTTCATGTTCTTTTTGGCAAGCGACACCCCTGCATGATCGAGTAGATAAATGATGCTTTTTGAAACCATGGACATGCGAATGAACAGCGCAGAGTGCAGTGCATCTGTGGTTGAAAAAAGTACGCTGTGCTACTACGCTGTAGCAATGGTTGGGTGGTGCGCACTCACGTAAACATGCACTTGCTGTATTCAATTATGGCTGATTAATTTAACACTTTAACACCGGAATAATAAAATGTTGTCGGTCACGTTGGCCGGTCAGGAAAATGCCTAGCGGAAACCCTGGCACACACACGTGTATGCGTGCGTGCGTGTGAGAGAAGGAGGTTTTAGCTACTCAGTTGTTGTGTATAGTTGAACATAAGCTCATTCCTGCTATTGGTGTTTGCCTAATATCAATTAGTAGTAATAATACATAAACAAATAAGTTGTGACATTTTCGGTTCAACCGTCCTCTGCTTTATTAAAAATAGATTAATCAGAATGCTGTATACTGTATGTTGACAAACACTCAAGTAGGCTACATAGAAGGGTGAAAGAGAGAGGGTGACACATGGAGAACAAAAATGAGGGTGAGAAAAAAGAAGGAGAAAGAGAGGAATGGTAGAAGAGAAAGAAGGGGAGAGGATGAGACAGAGGAGCACTGAGGGAGATGAGCGATGAAGGAGACGCACACGCACGCATGCACACACACACACACACACACACACACACACACACACACACACACACACACACACACACACACACACACACACACACACACACACACACACACACACACACACAGCCTGGATAGAGGTGTCACTAATTAACACTACATACCATTTGCAGTTCCTGAAGCATTCACTTCCTATGAAGTCATAAACTGGATAGATTTGTGAGCTTTTGGGGGGTTTTCGGGTTGGAACAACTTGAAAGATGGACTTTTTTTCTAGTACCAGGAGTATTGGAATATCTAACCTGTTGTCCTTGCTTTTTCTTTGTTTTTTCTTTCTACACCTGTAAACCCATGATGTGACAATACATTTGAAGATGAAGTTGAGCTGAGGTTTATGTAGCAAGATGGTCTCATCCAGACACTAGGAGACGTCTGGTCGGCTGTTGGTTAATATTATGTTGTATTTAGCATACAGACTAACTGCATAAGCTACCACCAACCAGCTTAGTTATTATCTCTTTTTCTTTCTTACTGTAACAGCTGGATATTCTCAAGAGAAAAGAGAAGAAGCCAAGCTAACCAACATGTTTTGTTTTTTAGGTTTTCTAGGACACAGAACAGTTTTGAACATTTGTTGTTGTTGTGTTTGAAGCCGTACATATGTTCAAAACCACTGTCTTGAAAAGACCTCCACCCTCCCTTCACATCCCTCCACCCCTCTCCTCCTCCTTACACCTCCCTCTACCTGTCTCCTCCTCTCTGCTGCTGTCTTCATTAAATCAAAAGAACAGATGCTTGTTCCCATTATCCTCTTGGCCTCGGAGCCACAGAAGGTTCCCCTGTGTGTGTGTGTGTGTGTGTGTGTGTGTGTGTGTGTGTGTGTGTGTGTGTGTGTGTGTGTGTGTGTGTGTGTGTGTGTGTGTGTGTGTGTGTGTGTGTGTGTGTGTGTGTTTGTGTTCAGTGGAGTCTCACATAGACACACTTTGGAAATATGCTTTTAACACTTCCGTGACTAAGCAATCAATGGGACCGATTTTGAGAATTGAAAGTGGCTTAACTTCTCTCAGGAAGCTCTGAGAAAGTTCCCCTTTCATGACTTTTCCTAAATATATGTTTCAAACCATCTCCGTTTTTTTTTTTTTTTTAACTCATTATAAATATGAAATACATACCATGTATCCCATCCCAGCCGTTTTATTTCGGCTAAATTGGTCGCTCTCCCCCTCTCTCCCCCAGGGTAGAGCACTTTACACCTCGTTTACCCCCCGCAGAGCGGCCCGCAGCGCAGCAGAGAACTGCTGCACTGCGAGTCCATGTTGCCATGTCTGCTTATTATAAGCGACTTTGGGCTTGATTTCCACGTCTTTCTATTATTATTATTATTATTATTATTATTATTATAATTACCCATATAATTACATCATAATGGTAATAATGTTCTACTCCACTACAGCTCAGAGGCAAATCTTGTACGTTTACTCCACTACAATTATTTGAAAACTTTAGTTACTAGTTACTTTGCAGATATAAATATATTTTCATAATGTTTAGATTAGCTTTTACTTTTATTCTACTTTTACTCCACTACAATTAGGCTATTTGAAAACTTTAGTTACTAGTTATATATATAGTTAAGAATTCAATTTCATTTGACAATGCTTCATGTCTCACTGTTTTCTCAGGGCAAAACGCATACAGTAACATTTTCATAGACCTGCCTGCTTATTTCTCTCTCAAGATTTGGCAACCCATTTCAACTTTCACTTTCATTGCAAAGCAGCGGAAAAAGAATAGATCTACAAGCATACAGCTTGTCACGTAGCAACTGTTTTGTGCTTGTAGATCAGATATTTTGCGCAGGATTGGTCACATGTGGAAACATACCAACGTGTTCACGTGTTGCGCCGTGGAAAGTGATGATAGAAGGTTCAAGGAGACGCTTTACTTACGCTTAGGCATAATAGGCAAATAATGTGAATAGTATTATTATGAATAATACTAATATTGGTTTGTCAAGAGATATCCATGTGTTTTGGACAATGGAGATAGTCACGTAATTAGACAGTGGCTTCAGCGTTCATATAGGCTCCATGTTTCACTGAAGAGTTTAATGTGACGCTACAGATTGCGCTGTTTTATACGCTTTTTTTTATAAAGACTTTACATACAGAATCTGCAGTTACCATTACATTTTATAATACTATTTTTTATATATATATATATATATATATATATATATATATACTACATTACTATTTTATAATGTTTGTGCCTGCCTACAACAACAACAACATTATGTGGGTTCACTGACTGAGCAGAGTGCAATTGAGATGTTAATGGCTATTTAGAAGACAATGGAACCCCCCACGGTTTGGGGGAGAAGCTGTGAGCTGGTCTGGGTCACAGAGGTGAGACAGTAGCCAATAGGATAGCCTTATTTGGGGATCAAAATGATCGTATTTCAGGCTGTGTAGGTATAAATGAAACCTCAGTCTTGCGAGTGTTAACCCTTAAGAACACAGTATATTCCTTTAATGCTAAATTCCAGAACTCACTTTAACTCACTGACTGCCACTGACGAGTACACACGTCAGTTGACCCCAGGCTCACACTGCCAATGACGAGTTAAGTGTGTGGTGTTTTCAATGGTTTACGCTAGAGGGCGCTGTTCCGCACCCTGTGAATCATGATGATGATGATGAAGACCACAGCCAAAGATCACGTGATCACAACAAAATTGAGCTGGTTTGGAGTAGTATTATACTGTAGGATTTATGAAAAATAAAATCTCTGCTTTCTGTTGCTTTTTGACGAAAAGAAGCTACATTCAACTGCCCACAACTAGATTGGATTATCGCGGTGGCACAGTTTTTTTTCTCAGATTCTCCTACGTCTTTTAAAGCGATCGGCGGGTGTATCGTTGTGAAGAAGAATATTCTATGATTTTTCAAAGGTTAGTGAAAATGCTCGGAATCGCTGGCAAGGGCAGCTATAGGCGATGTTTTAACTCTGACTGGCAGAGTGGCAGTCAATGTATACAATTGTATTTTAAACATTCTGGTAGAGCGGGTTAATACAATATTATGCAGTGGTTGGAGGTGGTCTCCCTACTCTTTCATTGAGACACTTAGACCCTGGTGACAGGTATAGGACACCTACTGGTTGACAAGTTGTACTGCCTGAAGCTTATAAGCCCCATATCTCCCCTGGCCAAACGGAAATAGCCTCCAATGAGCCGTGGGAACTTGGTCTCTCCATGCGGGAGACCCGGGTTCGAATCCCGGGTATATTAGGACATAAAAGTTACTGTTATTGAAGCTGTTGAACATGAACTTCCTGACCTTTTATTAATTTGTAAGGGTGAAATGTCTGCTGTTAAATATCTGCTGCAAGGAAATCACTTCTAACTTATTAAGTTTGGTATAAATGTAAAAATAAATCACCTTCATTAACAATAGATAACATTTTTCTATTTCATCAGTTTAACAATATTTCCCATAAATTATTGAAAACCAGATCATGTAATCTTGACAGACACTCCCCCCCACCTCCCAGAAAAAAAAGCCTAATGAATAATAATAGGCTGTTAATATTTTAGCATCGTCTTGTCAGATATCAAAATGATAGTATTAATAAGAATGTGAGCAGCTGATTAATTTATGACGTGTGGATAAAAAGCAGCAAGAGTTCAGCTAATTTCCCACCCGAATTTCTTTAAACTGAAAGATCAAGAGTTTAGCTGTCAGGATTATAGCTTAATAGTGTTTTTTGTACAACTGCACAATGTATCAAGATACATAAAAATCAAAAACTGTGAGTTCTGTAGTTGTAGAGTAATAAAAGTGTAAGACCCTTGGAGGTCTTACTGTGTATTAGCTAATACAATGAAATAACTATCGTGAGCTCCTCAAGTAGGATGACAAGTGATTCAGTTTAAACTTAAGTTTTCTTAAGTTTAAACTTAAGTTTTCTTCTACACATTGGAATCTAATGGTGCAGACAGCACAGAGCAGACCTGCCTGTT
This sequence comes from Gymnoscopelus microlampas, assembly GCF_963454915.1. NCBI lineage: Eukaryota > Metazoa > Chordata > Actinopteri > Myctophiformes > Myctophidae > Gymnoscopelus > Gymnoscopelus microlampas. Next base: position 28,621,216 of record NC_139954.1, read on the forward strand.
GGACTGGGCCAAACTACTCTCAATAAGTAGGGGGGGATGCCAGTGGCCTGTCCCACTTTGGGCTGATACATGTTTTTGCTGAAATCTGATTACCTCACAGGTTCATTCATCTCCATCTCATCAAGTTGTTGTGGTAGAAATGCAGTTATACAGGTAATTAGCTAAATGTAAAAAAAAAAAAACAGATGAGAAAGAAACAGGTGGTACATAAAAAAGAGATATGTGCCAGGTGCAGCTAAATGTGCCAAACTGACAGACCTCACTCAATATTACTGCTAAAAGATTTGGCTTCTCACTTAAAGGGCCTCTATCCTGGGCGGAATTTCAGTACCAGTACATCCCTACTATATTATGAATAGATCATTGTCGTAGTTACACGGTAGTTAGAGGCAGATCAGTAAACGGTCACACTTTATTGGTAGCATTATGAACAAGTTTATGTGAGAGAAATCCAGCACCACACACTCCCTTGTGGTGCTGGATACACACAACCTTATTCTAAAACCCCAGACTCCAAGTTTATTTCCATCTCTGTGTTTTCAAAACAAAGCTATGCTTGAACCAATAGAGATTGGCTCATTCCTGTTGAGAACAAATCAGCAATTACATTGACCTTGGGCGTTGAAGACAAATTACCCACGCCTGCCCAGCCGGCGGGACCTAGAGCCAAAAAGATATAGTTGGATAGAGCCCACTGCAATAATATAAATGTATTCGAAATGTTTTCAAAACATTCTGACCATTTGAATTGGGAAACTAGCACTTCAATACTCAAACAGGCATTCAGGTTATTAGTCTATAAGCATCATTTAAGTCTTATCAGTTGCTTAGAATGAGGATGATTTATGTGGTAAAGCTTCTTCTGCAGTTGTAATTCAACCTACCTAAGAGAGTGTCAAATAAATGCTTTAAAATGTATGATGCCATGTAAAATATTTGAGCCCTAGAGCAGTGCTTCTCAAACATTTTCATGTCCAAATTGATACGTATTAGGTGGCGGGCCCCCATTTGAAAATATCTTTCAGGTGTGTGAAAACTGCACTTCCACATGGTAAATCGTGATTTTAGATAGTGCCTTTATCCAAAGCGCTTTACAATCAAACCGGGAACCTTCGGAATCGCAAGCGGCCACCTCCTGAGCCACTGTCGCCCAAATTGAGTGGGTGGGAATGTTGAAAAACAGCACGACATGGGAGTGCTGTCGCGTCAAACGAGCGACACAACAGGTGATTTTGCCCCAACTACTCACTACAGTACGCACGAACGGAGAGTGAGAATGTGTTGCCCTCCTGCTATCATGAGAGGAACAGCGCACCACGTTGAGATCTCATCTCTAGAAAATTTCTTGTTTCATGCTGTTCAGATGTTGGCGGTGGACAGAGGTTGTGTCGTTTTTCACAGCGCTATAAAGCAAATTACAACTCAGTATTTCAACTGCGGTAACAGACAGAGCCTATGAATTCATACAACTCCACACAGGAGCGCCTGAGCTTGATCCTCGATATGTGTCAGCGGCTCCAGAGGAATATCAATTAGAGCTGTGATCCTCGCCCCTAAAGAACAAAGGCTGACGTCGTGCTTCATTTTCTCACAGCGCTGTTTCCATTATCACCTGCTCCTTCACTGGAACCTTTTCCAGACATGCTCTCGCTCTCTCCAGTTATTGTTATTACCTGTTGTTGTTGTTTGCTGAAAAACACTATTCTCCTTTGTACTCAAAACTCTGCGGCTCTTAACCAGAACCGAGCACATTAGTCCAGTTATAGCTGCACTGTAACATTTAGAATTGATTTCCTCCTTACAAGCCCTTAATGGACCAAGCTACATTGTTAACTCCCTTGTCAGCTGCATGCCCTCAAGAACACTGTTATCATCTGGGGCTGGGCTGTTGGTGGTTCCCAATAGTACCAAAAAGAAGATCGGTGGTGCAGCCTTTTATCATGCCCCAAAGTTATGAAGCACAATACCGATATTAGACAAAAGAAAGCTTAAAACATATGTCTTTGATTCAGCCTTTAACTAGCTTTGCATTTTCTCTCAACTGCACTTTTGCAATGTACTCTGATTTACTTTGTACCTTTTTTTAATTTTTATTAAATCAAGTGGGTGTTATTTTCATTTTCATGTTTTATTTTACGTTTAATTTATCCTTGTTTTAAAGCACTTTGAGCTGCAATTCTTCTATGAAGGTTGCTATATAAATAAAATATTATAGGTTATTATTGTTATTGAGATTATGATGATTATAATGATTATAATGATTATGATTATGATTACTCCATCTTCCTCCGTCACCATCAGAAGCACTTACACTCTTTGTGCAAATTGTTCACACCATGGCTCTCCTGACAGTTAACCGGCAACGTGTTCTCCTGTATGTGTGGTTGCCATGGGGAAAAATGGTTATTTTGATGATTTTAGCAAACTTGGCAGCACAGACTTAACGCTTTGAGAAGAGCTGTTTCCTGGTTTGTGGGCAAGAATTCAGTTTTGGCCAATAATGGTTTAGACATTCACACTCACAGAACCACATGGTGTGCCTGCCTGCGTGCGTGCATGTGTGTGCAGGCTCACATTTGCGTATGTACACCCATGACTGTGTGTGTGTGTGTGTGTGTGTGTGTGTGTGTGTGTGTGTGTGTGTGTGTGTGTGTGTGTGTGCGCACGTGTGTGTGTGCGTGAGTTTCTGTGTACGTGTGTGCGTGTGTGAGTTTCTGTGTGCGTGTGTGTGTGTCAGGCTCATGCTGGAAGCATGTGTAAGTAGTGTATCTGTGTGTGTGACACAGCCGTTTGTCACCTAGTACATGAATCACACCAAAATGTTTTGAACATTAATTTTACACAGTAGTTATTCAGTTAGTCCCAACGCAGCTGTTTAGCAAAATGAAGGAGTCTTGCTCTCCCCCCGGGCCAATGGGCCACCACGTTTAGGAGAGATATAGCCTGGCATCACAAATGACGTGATGCCAGGCAATCACAACGTTTATGGCGCCATAGCTTTATGATTGATAATGGCGTAACCGTTCATGGGCGGTGGCATCAGATGCACATGGGTACAATAAATCGCACCAATCACATTAGGAAACCCAGCAAACTCATAAAATTGTCTCTTAATCACGGTTTGCTGAGCATCATTGTGCGTAAACTGGATATGTTGCAGAGAATGGGGCTTGATAGCCGCCAACACTGCTGGCACTCTTCTGCTAATGGTTGGCTGTGATATACAGCAGTTCTCAAACCTTTTTGGCGGGGACCCCCTGGAACCCCCTCAAGGACCCATTGGGGTCCCCGGACCCCACTTTGAGAACCGGTGATTTTTCTGAAATTGCGAGAAACTCACTTTGAGAAATCATGATACATCCTCTAGCGTCTGACACGTGCATATAGGTCTTCTAATAGAGCAAGATCTGTAATTGTCAAGATCTGATTGTCATCCTCAAAGCACATCATGAAAGGTGACTGAGCACCTAACCTATAAAATTTCAAATCTGTTACATTGTTTAATTACTAGATTTTAAACGCTTGTACTTATATCACCTGTTAAAACCACTTGAACCCCAGCAACCATGTTCTGGGGGAAACATTAGCCAAAAATAGAAGATGTACAAGCTCACAGCGCTTCGCGTTACGATGCGTTGTGAGCTTGTAGACCGGCTATTATTGGCAAAGAGGTTGAGAAGAGAAGTGGTTAAACCTGTTAATTGCATATATATACTTTTTATATTAGGGATATATGACATACTGTATAGGTTAGTTTATTTAAGTGTTTACAAAGTAGGATCTTTTGACATAGGTTACATATTTTTAAGTGAATACATTCCATATGTTTAATTGCCTGCACCAAAAGTCTGCATTGATAAATTCCTGCATACGCAAGCTGAGAATTGATTGTGAGAATTGATCGTTGGCTACACTCTTGTCAAATTGACGACAGGTTTGCATACACAAGCTACAGGTTGGGAGTGAGAATGCATGTCCGTATTCCATTGTCACGTGATGCGGGACTAGTGGGAAGATGATATCCAATAAAGCGTTACTATTGTACAGTCTGAGAGTGAGACAGTGTAGGATTGGCTGATAACCACCCAGTCCATGGTTTCCACTCGGGGCCTAGCAAAATAATCCCATCAAAATATCCCATCTGTGCCAAGATTCAGAAGTAATGTGAGCACAAACTGTGTTGGACTAATGACAGCTATAAACCCAAATAAATAAATAAACAAGGTACATTCCTCTTCCCCTTTTTTTTGGAGAACCACACAGGCACACAGATCGGGCACACGGACCAATTATAGAATGCAATAATACCCAGTGTTCTTGTGGTGGGTCGTTCCTGTTCATTGGGGTCACCTTTTTCTCGACCGTTCGCGCCAGCTGTACCGACTCCACCGCTGTGTGTCCAACATGGAAAGCCATCAATCGTGCCGCCGAGAGAAACATTAAAGTTTACTGGCCTCAAACTAGAGGCCGTGGCGTCCAAACACAGGGTTCAAACACGGAGAGTTGAACCTGCATCGATCCAACACAGTGAACACAGTGAACACAGTGTTGTCATACAGACAAGACCGCTGCTCTGCCAAGCAGCATGCAGTGGAAAATAACTGCTGTCAGTCCATTTACTCAAGTACTGCAAGTAAAAGCAATCTTTAGCCATACTTTTACTTTAACTTGTGATTCTACTCCACTACATCTCAGAGGTAAATATTGTACTTTTTACACCACTACAATTAATGAACCACTGTAGCCCTATTTCATACTTTGGCTATTTGAAAAGTGATGTGAGCTTGTAAAGCTACTATAAATAATAATAATGATAATAATAATAATAATAATAATAATAATAACAATAATAATAATAACTAGAAAAAGTGCTCCTCGGAGCACAACTCTCCGCCAGAAGACTTGTGTTGGTTCGAAGGTCGCGAAGGTCGCTATCCCTCTTGTATATGTAAGTGTCCTATCCATCCTGTCTGGGTAAGTGTCCTCTTCCGTTCATTCTGTGTAAGTGTCCTATCCCTCCTGTCCTATCCGTCCTGTCTATGTAAGTGTCATATCCCTCCTGTCTATATAAGTGTCCTATCTGTCCTATCTGTCCAATAAGACAGATAGGAACAATTGGACCGCGACTACTTGACTACTTCCGGTTCGAAGGTCTGGGAGTGAGCTAGTGGCCGGATTTTCGGTATTGGAATCTGGCTTATCACAGTGACACATGTATTTATAGGTCGCTATCCCTCTTGTATATGTAAGTGTCCTATCCAACCTGTCTGGGTAAGTGTCCTCTTCCGTTCTGTCTGTGTGAGTGTCCTATCCCTCCTGTCTGTATAAGTGTCCTATGTCATATCCCTCCTGTCTATATAAATGTCCTATCTGTCCTATCTGCCAATTATGTATGAGCCATGCAGCCATTTCATGGTTCCCGTCTTACCTCACTCTGACAGTGGCGGAGACACTGTCAGAGTGATGCCATGTATATATAGGCCCGGTGGCGTCACTAGCCAATCAGATCACAGTATTTCACGTGTCACGTGAGGCTTGACCAATCGGTGTGTCATGTTTAGAAAGTGAAAACGCAGTGATAACAATACTCTCCTGGCGGAGAGTAATAATAATAATAGTAATAGTAATAATAAACAATTAATTAATTGTGAAATTGGTTATTTTGCATCATGAGTACTTTTAAGTTTGGTATTCTGAGTATTCTGACTTTGAAACATCTGAGTACTTCTTCCACCACTGGATCCCACACAGTGAACACATGCAGTGTGGAGGTCACACTGACATACTGCTGCTCTGCCACGCTGCCCTTAATTGACCTTACGCGTACGATGACAGGCCTGGTCCCCTCAGCACGTTTCAACAGTGCCATCTGTCTAATGAAAGGACCTGATCACCCCACACAGCAGACAGTCAACAGAGGACCCGGCTGAAGCCAGAGGTCATGTTTTCTGTACGATTTAAACGTTTGCTCTGTCGTGACGACCAGAGCTGCTCTGAGCTCTCCTCAAACACACAGAGAGAGAGAAGAGAGTCTCTGTGTTTGTCTTTTTGTTTGTTTTGTTTAGTTTTTCTGATGCAATTGCTACAATGTAAACTAAGCCAGCATGTAAGCAAGCATGTATATACACACACGCAAATAGGTGTACATGCACCAGCAGTCACACACCCAAGCACACGCACTCATCTCATACACAAATGCATGAACACATGTGTGCACATGGACACACACACAGCAGGGTGCATGTGCACACGCGCGCACACACATACACACATACACACACACACACACACACACACACACACAACTTGATTTTTATTAGCGGTAGTGATAGGCTGGAAAAAGTGATCAATATGTTTGATGCGGTATTTGGGATTCGTTGGTTGGTCTGTTGGAAGGAAATGGGGGTTGGCGTTCTGGTGGTATGTCTTTCTGTCTGTAGCCCCACTACATGAGAGAGAGAGAGAGAGAGAGAGAGAGAGAGAGAGAGAGAGAGAGAGAGAGAGAGAGAGAGAGAAAGAGAGAGAGAGAGAAAGAGAGAGAGAGAGAGAGAGAGGGTGGATGGGGGAAGTAGCAGAATGGGAGAACTTCCTGTCTGTATTTATAGAACATTAAAATGGTGTCTGGGAGGAGTTGAGGCGTGGCGTGATCAAGTGTGGTCTTTCCTTCTGAACTTTTTTGAACTATTTTTAGCTAACTTAATTTAGTTTTAAAACACTTTTTGTTTTGCTTCTCAGCAGTTCTTTGAGGTGGTTGAGCTATATGCTGTATAGCACCATTGCCATTCAGAGAACATGTTAAGCCCCTGCATAGCGATCTACTGGTTCTTCAACTTAGATTAGTTTAGTTGGGGAAATTAAAACGCTGCCTATTTCCTGAGGATAACAAGGAGACATGCCTGCTTGTTGACAAATTTGAACCTAAAATAAAAATGAATAAATGAATATGGAAATGGATAAATTAATGAGAATATATAATCTGCTAGAAGCAGATTCATATTATTTTTATTTTGATGAGGCAGGGGCATGTTTTATGATGACGATGTAAAAAAACAAACTATTTTAGCAAAGTCAATTGAGGTGCCTCACATTTAAAGCACATACGCTAATAGTTGTAACAAAGGTACAGTATAAATGACCAAAAAAAAAACTAATTAAAGAGTTTTTTGATTGATTGAGAAACTGCATTTTTCACACACAGATGAAACTTGTGCACATGTATACTCCCACCCCACACACACACACACACACACACACACACACACACACACACACACACACACAGGCCTCAGTACACTCCTGGGCCTGTTTGACCACGTGTCTGTCACCAGGCCTTTAAGTGATCCAATTACAGCCAGACCGAAACATTTCCCCCATTTAGACCACAGGTAGACCCTTCATAAAGCGCTGCTACGCCCCCTGACACCCACCCACCCGTCCAACACCACCTCCTCCACATCTGCTTTAGGTGGGGGGGGGGGGGGGGGCAGACAACGGCCTTCCGCTCCGCAGACGTTGGAGCGCTGCTGGAATTTCACTCAGTCAGATAAAATAAACGTGGGGAGTCTGAGACACAGGATAAATAAACTGAACACTTTGGTTTGTTGTGGAGGGGCGCAGGGGAGGAGAGCTGAGGAGAGGAGGAGGGGGAGGTCATATAGGACTAAGGAGCAAGGAGATAAGAGGTATAGGAGGGAGGCGAGATCGGGAGGAGAGAAATGAGCATTGAGGAGAGGAGGAAAGACGAGAGAAAGGATGGAGTAAAGGAGAGAAGGGAGGAAGGACAAGAGAGAGACAGGAGGAAGGAAAGAGAGACAGGAGGAAGGAGAGAGAGAGAGAGAGAGAGAGAGAGAGAGAGAGAGAGAGAGAGAGAGAGAGAGAGAGAGAGAGAGAGAGAGAGAGAGAGAGAGAGAGAGAGAGAGAGAGAGAGAGAGAGAGAGAGAGAGAGAGAGAGAGAGAGAGAGAGAGAGAGGGGGATGAAAGGAGACTGAAGGAGGGAGGAAAGGACAGAAGCAGGGGGGAAAGGAGGCATAAGGAGGTATGAAAGAGGAGAGCAGGTCTCCAGACCTCAGTGATGTAAGTGATTGTTCCCTGATTAAAGGGAGGTTAAAATACATGAGCAGCTATTACATTCTACCGGAAAAATACCTCTTAATCCTCTGGAAAATAATCACCCAAACATTGTGATTGGCAGCGACCCACCTCAGCGGAGCTGTGCTCTGCACCGCTCTGATGTGGAAAAACATACATACAGAGTGCAGGCTGCTCTGTGAGGCCGTTAGGCCTGCCTGTACGCCACTACAACCACACACGTACGGTATTAATGTAACCACAGACATACTGTATATTGTATTTTTCTAGTATAAACCATGTATTATTCATTAAATCACGTGCTGTTTGTAGCCTATATTCTATTGTTTTCTATTGTCCTCAAGCAGTATAATAATAATAAACTTTATTTGTATAGCGCCTTTCATGACATGAAATGCAGCTCAAAGTACTTTACAGAGCAAGAATAAAGCACAAGTGCTTTACAGAAAAAGTACAACTATATATATTTTTTAAGCAAAAAAGAAAAGCAAAAGCATAAAACAACATAAAAACATGTGTATATAGCAAAAAAGGCAGTGAATCAGGCAAAACAGTGAGGACATCAATAACAACACAGAGATTTAAAAATCTACTAAAAGCAAGACTGAAGAAATAGGTATTTGAGCTGTGCTTTAAAGCTATCCACACAGACTGCCTGTCGTAGGTGTAATGGGAGTTTATTCCAAGTATGTGAGGCATGAGTTCAGTGCAACATGGGTTAAAAACTCAACAGTCAGACTGACTGGGAGGATAAAAATATGTTCATGTAGTGTCATGTTCAGTCCTGCTGTAGCCTGTTGCTTTCATCTTCACTGCAGTGTGCAGACAGCAGACGGACAGATGAGAAAGGGAGAGGGATGAAACGAGTGTCGAGATGGAGCGGAGAGATGGAACGAAAAAGCACTTACTGTAGAGAGGTCTCTCTCCTCTTTAGCTCTGTCTGTTTGGAAAGTGAGGCATCTTTGACTCTCTCTCTCTCTCTCTCTCTCTCTCTCTCTCTCTCTCTCTCTCTCTCTCTCTCTCTCTCTCTCTCTCTCACACTCTCTTCTAAGAATCCACAGGCTATAAAGTGTGAGCATTAAACAAGGCACTGCACAGACACACACAGCACTGAAAGACATGGCTCAGACATTACTGACATATTATATATTACGCCGACACGGAGACCTGCCATGTCAAGTCGGAATAAAAAGGAATGAGTTAAACAATATCAGTTTAAACCACTTAAGCCTTATTTCCTTTTTTTTAATATATTTAATTAATGTTGAAAATGTTCTCACCTACAGTATAATGACATACCGAAAATAGGCACACCAGGTCGAATGTATCCCGTAACCCTCCCGCGATTGTTCTGCAAACAAATACAGTAAAAACACAGTAGTCAGGGCCACGGTGGCACAGTCAGTTTCACAGTCCGATTCCCGCCGGGGACGTTGTGGGTGTTGGGGGCGTGTTCTCTCCTTCGCTTCATCAGTGCCCATAACCTAGGTATGGGCACGCATGTGGGGTTTGCATGTTCTCCCTATGTCCCCTAGGGTAGGTACCCTTACAAAAGAACATTCAGTAATGCTCTATACTGCCTCCCCCTGGTCAGCCTGATGGAGGGGAAAGGAACTGGTTGGAATAACCTGTTCCTTCCACACGCTACGTTCAACCGGGGAAACTCCCCCCTGTCAGACGATAAGAAGCGGCCTGCTCACTCCTCATGCATTGAAGGAAGCATGAGCTCAGTTCGGGCTCTCCCCAGGCTGCCAGAGGGAGAGTACCTCCCAGAATTACAGCTTATACTGTAGGCAATTGGCACTGGGTGAAACAATGGGTTACAAAAATCTTAGGATAAAAATGTATTTAAACAAAAACAGTAGTCAAGCTTGGAGATGCTTCGATAAGGAAGGGTCTGATTCTCCGGATGCTGTAAAGGTCACAATGAGCAGACACATTTTATGCCATCTATTCTTTCTTGAGCTCTGTGGACGAGTCTTTTATTGCTGCTTACATCTACATACTGGCTGCTGGAATGACTGAGGTGCACCTTTGGGATGAATAAAGTTTTATGTAGTTTTATATTACAGGATATTTCTTTACTAAACACTCCCCAGGCTGAGCAGTCAAATGATCAGTGTTAGTTTTCGCTGTGCACCGGTGCTAAATGCCTCTCCTGTGTGTTTCATTAACCTTCTTTAGTTCTGTCACTTCATTCATTCAGCAAAACTAAACAACTAAAGTGCCTGCGTCATTAAAAAAACACAAAACATTGCTCCAGGACATCCCATTAACAATAAGCACACCTCGCGCCTCCGGCTATCGCAAACATGGAAACAAGGGGGAATGGATTTTAACAATGTGATTAGCATAACGGATGAACACATTGCATATCTAATCAACTTGCATATCCAAGCAACTTTAACAAACTAGGATAATGGCATGCGAACCTAGAACACTTTAACAACATATTAACAACACCAAGCCTATGTGAATGGGTATTTTATCAATATTGTTAATGTTCTTGGCAGTATTAATAGTTCTATCTTTAGTAGATGCAGTTGAAATACCTGTAAGGCCTGTGTGTGTGTGTGTGTGTGTGTGTGTGTGTGTGTGTGTGTGTGTGTGTGTGTGTGTGTGTGTGTGTGTGTGTGTGTGTGTGTGTGTGTGTGTGTGTGTGCCGTGTGCCGTGTGCCGTGTGTGTGTGTGTGTGTGTGTGTGTGTGTGTGCATTTGATCAGATCATTTAGACAGATGTCAGGTTGGTTCATTTGTTGACCTGGCATCCTATAGTTTGTATAGTTATTTGTTTTAATATACTGTTTACATTAATGATAGGTTCTTAGTTTACCTATATGATCTTAGATTACTCAGATTACTCTCAATGCATTAGATGTATTACCTCGTGTTTACCTTGCATACTATAAATCACTCTGGATTAAGAGCGTCTGCTATATGCCTAAATTGTACATTTTAAATGTTTCATATTCCATTCAGATTGGCTATAATTGCCTTGGGTGTTCTTTTCTAATTTCCTTTCTTTGTCAACTTCACTGTGGCAATGTAGGCCTACCCACTTCAAAGTCTGAGAGGATTACAGACCGTGGTCTTTATCGGGGTCATTAAAGAATGGCACTCATGGTCATCTTCATAATAATAAGAGGTTCTGTAGATCCATCTGAGATACGCAATTTGTTTCATCTATCCGTGTATAGTGGCTCCAAATAAAAGATGTTCTAAGCACAAGGCTTTCTTTTCCTCCATGAACCTCTTCAACCGTTGCTGCTTTTTGAGGCTCATCTCTAACACAGGATGTAGCCTCTTCACATACTGTCCAGTACAATGGACCCCCATCTCCTTTAGTTCATGGGAGAGACATGCTTTTAGCCAAATAATGAATGTCGGGGACAAGAAATGATTCGGGTATGATTCATCATGGCACTGCCACTTTACGCCATCATGTTCTGTCAAAAGGGAGTACAGCCATTTTGGTTATTCATTCATTCATTCATTTATTCAGGGATGGTTTGCAGGGCATGTTGGCCTACATGTTACTGTCCTTGTGTACTATAATGTAACAAACTGATGATGTGATATGATGTGACAAAGGAAGCCATTGGTGAGGAGTTACATTTATCTTTAATACTGTTCACTTGCTTAACTGTAAATAAAGTTACTTTGTAATAAGTATAGGGTTTAAGTGGTTAACTTTCAGTTTACATTTGTTTTAAATATTTTAAATGGTGACACATTGTGAGGTTGTAAGCTATTTTTACTATTTTTGTGTGCCGAAGGGGCATTAATTCACACACAGTAAAAAGAAAAGAAAAGAAAAGAAAAACATGAAAGGTTGAAATATGGTGATTCGAGGTTTCTCCCCGACAACAACGATACATCCTTCTGCCTTCTTTATCAGCGGGCTCTAAAACTGGATAGCAACTTGCCCCGCTGGCACATTAAAGACTCACCCAGCAAGTACAGTATGTGTCCATTAGCCACAGAGACCAACACAAGCAGCATGCTGGCTCCTTGACACCGCAGTCGGTTCTGAGTGACACTGAGGGTGATTTGGACCCGGGAATATTCTGTCCATCTGTGGTGTGTCTAATAAGTCCTGTGTGTGTGTGCGCTCGCACACGTGCGTGCGTGCGTGCGTGTGTGTGTGTGTGTGTTCGTGCACATGTGTGTTTCTGATCATAATATGTGCACATGTGTGGTCGTGCGTGGGTGCATTCGCATGCATATTCATATTTGCATATTTGAATGGATATTCATACGCACACGTTGTGATGTGCAATACGGCGCATATCTATTCTTCTTCCATGTTTTTGAAATGCTTTTGAATCCTACGCACGATTCACACGTTCTACGCGTGGTCGAGTAACAGAAGCCACCCTGGGGATGGAGGCATGCCTGGCTAACAAGCTCCGTCTCGAGTTCAGAAGCAATCTGTGTCAGGAAGACATGACCTGAAACAGGATTTGTGAAGACCGCTGACGTTTTACATCACTTCTAACTCGGGGAGGTTGACTGTCGAAACACTTGGGAACTTGCACAATATCACCACATGACACCGATGGTTCATAAAGCAGTGTCAAGGACCCCCAAATTGACATGTATTTGGCCGCAGACCCCCATCAGATTTGTTTTGTGCCAGGGACCCCAGAAGAGATATTTTATAAAAAATAAAACAAAATGAACATTTCTAAAATGTTCAAAAATAGCTGCTATTTTTGAATAGCCAACGTATAAAATATGGATAAAGGGGTTAAAATGATTGTGATGCTGCATTGACATTTTGCTGGGGACCCCCTGGAACCCCCTCAAGGTCCCCTGGGGTCCCTGGACCCCACTTTGACAACCACTGTCATAAAGTACCAGTGGTGGAAGAAGTACTCAGCTGCTTTTTTGAAGCAAAAGTTGCAATAACACAATGTAGAAATACTCTGTTCCAAGTAAAATACTTCTATTCAGAAGTTGAATAAAAGTACAAAAGTATTCTGCATGAAAAGATAAATACAGTGCGAATGTAAAGTACAGTACCATCTAAGTAGTACAGTACCTTCTACTCATGCAGAATGGTCCATTTCACTATCATCTTATTGGATTATAATTTGTATTGCATTAAGGTGGGGCTGATTCTAATGCCTGTGCTATATAATAATACCTATGTTTTGTCTAAATCTGCAAACTAAGTAGTAACTAAAGCTGTCAAATAATTGTAGTGGAGTAAAAAGTAAATTTCCTCTTACAAGCAAAGTAAAAGTACCTCAAAATTGACTACTTGAGTACATGTATTTCATTACTAACTTACTTTGCACCACTCGTACTACTGCATACAGCCCAATATTCCTCATCATTGTGTGTAATGGCAGAGAAATTATGCACTTTTGCACGGCTTTCCGATTGTAAAAGCTGAATACATGGCTCTCGTATCCAAACTTACACAGATGCTGCCCAAGTACCTCCAGAAACGAATATACTATTTAATAGAGGTGAATGTTAGAGGTGAGTCACTATTTTTATATAATATATAAATATATATATTGTCGAGATGGAGCTGGAGTGAGGTTAACAAGCTCTGTCCAGGTCCAGCTCGGAGGTCTGGTGGCTGCACTGTAAAACACACAATGATAATTCAACTCCGAAGAGCGTGCGAATGGAACCAAATGGACCCGTATGGGTCCATTTCGTTCCATTCGCACGCTCTTTGGAGCTGAAGGGCTTTTTAGTGTGTGTGGGCTTACAGATGGCTGCCCGAAGCCTGGACTGATCATGTGGCATGGGCTGCTGGCCTGGGTACAGCCAAGCCTCTGCCTTATCCAGCCCTTATCCTAGTTGATCCCCGGCACAGAGAGACCCCCAGTTCGAGACCTCCTCCAGTCCTGATTATTTATCCTCTGGTTCCCTCATAGACGCCGGGGTCTCTCTGCAGACCCTCTCTACCTCTGAATCATTGTGGTCTCTATTTGCCTGCCCTGTGTACTGTATCTCCTTTGGTCTCTCTGCCCTCCTTCTCCTTCTCCCACTCTTTCTCTCCTTTCTTGTTTCTCTCTCTCCAATATTCTTTCTCTCTCTCCATATCACTGTTATCTGGCATCATTCAATGTAGCAATTTTCACAACTTATAGAATTTTCTAAAATTGTTTAAAACAACTAAAAACATTAAAAAAAAATGTTTTCTAGAATATAATTATACATATATATATTTGTTCAAATAGTAACTATTTTTGCTATTTGTCGACTAAGTAGATAAGGCTTATGTCGTTAAACTGTCATCCCGAGTGATGTTTAAATGAATATAAAATGTTTAATGATATTCCCAAAGGACGCAAGGTTGAACGTGGTGAAATGAGCGCACACAAAGTACTGATAAAGCAAATTAAACGATAATTTGTATCTTTTTGTATAGTTGTATTGCAATAATAAATCCCAAGGCACACCTGGAACTGTCTCACCAGCACACCAGTGTGCCGTGACACACCATTTATAGTGCCACTGGTCTATACCAAAGAGTGTGCATACGCTTTTATTTTCAACATGTAGTTTTTAAATCTATCGCCCACCGCCCCCCTCTCTCTCTCTCTATTCTACCCTCATTACCATATCACTCACTCCCATCCATGAAAAAACAAAACGTCACGAGAGTGTGCCCTGTGACTAAACGGCAGCGTTTTCAGATGGTAACCCGCTGATGGCCCGCAGGGCGCTCTCCTCTCCGCGTGCGCCACGCACCCACATCGCACGGCACACAACTGTATAAACACGGGCTCATTTGCATGCTTATCGCTTAACCAGGCCTCCACCTTGTCCCTGTGGAACGGGACAAATTAGCATGGAGATCCGCAGAGCGAATGACCCAGGTAATAAAGCTGTTCCTAATGTATGCAGAGTAGATGCCACAGGAAGCACAGATACTGCTGGGATGAGAGAGGCGGGGAGGGGGGGGAGAGGGAGGAGGGAGGGAGAGCAATTGAGCGAGAGGGAAGACAAGGGGAGAGAGAGAGAGAGAGATTTCTGTAAATATAACTATTATTGCTTTTAGTGTTGCTGCTGATATGTAATGTACTGTATGTATTGTATGTCATGATGATGAATTGAGTACACGATGGGCCACAATGGAAACAAGCCCCCCGGCCTTTTTGTGTTATGCTTTTAACTGAGGTTATCACCTATACCATCCGGAACATCCACCTCTGACAACAGCAGGAGGCACTGCTCTGAAGGAAGTCAAGAACTTCAAATACCTGGGCTCATGGGTCAACTCAACCGAGCAAGATCTTAAAGTGAGGAAGGCCCTTGCACGGAGGGAGGGCCCTGAACGGCATGGCCAGTGTATGGAACTCCAACCTCCCCCGATAAATCAAACTCAGCATCTTCTGTGTGCAACAGTAGAGTCTGTTCTCCTATATGGCAGTGAATGCTGGACCCAGAAATCCTTAGACGCGTACTACACCAGAATGTTACGTGCAGTACTTATCATGTTACCAACAACAATCTGTATGAGGGTGTAACGAAGAGGTCCTCTGTTACTTATATCCGGCACTACTTTGCACAGTTAACTTATTTTGCACATATATATTGTACCAGTATTGATTGAGTTATTTATATTTGCACAGCATATGAACTTTAGTCACTTGCACAGTATATTTGCACACAAAGAATAAGCAGTCATGATTTGAATTGGTTTATTGAAAGTATTAAAACATGTGAGTTTGTTTCCTAGCCGGCAGGATGGTCACTCAGCAGTGGACAGTACCACCTGGGGAAACAAAGACATGTTTGGTCATGATGGGCAAGTGCAATACATGTAAGAGAGAGTGCAATATGTTTCAGTGCAATATAATATAATATAATGGCAATATATATGTGATGTTTGATTGTGTTATGTGTAATTTAATACTTACTGCTGCGTCTGTTCGGGCAAAAGAGTGCCCGGGGTGCCCGAGCACCATACTGTATAGGTCTAGGCTGGACCACAGAAGAATGGCAGAGAGGGGGGTTGTGTTGTGCATTGGAAGCTGCTAAGAATATTGTGATATGGTTTATTTTGCAATAGTGTGCATACTGTAAGTTATATTGATTTACCTGTGTCGTTGATATAGATGTCTAATGGAATGTGATGTGGGTTATGGGGGTTTTAGATTGGTTGCATGTTTTGAGCTTACCTGTAACATGGTAGAGTCCACACTGATTGACTCAGCTGAGAATAAATGGCTGCCAGATACAAACACACTCAGTGAAAAAGTTATGTGATAGGACATGGTGGCGTGAAGACCACCACCTTTTGCTGCTTATGCCATTTTCCATTTTGTAACTTTGGTGAATAACGCACGTTTTGGCTGCACTCTACCAGTGACTCTGTGCTGATTTCCAGCCGCAAATTGGGCCATCTCTCACAGAGGGAATACCAAGGGTGAGCAAGAAAATAGCAGCCAGGAGAATGAGACTAGCAGGACACCACCAAAGACATCAAGAGCTGCCAGCCTGCAAATTGGTACTGTGGGAACCATCACACAGGCATCGGTCACAAGGACGTCCCACATTAACATACGTGGATGTACTCAAGAAAGACGCAGGAGCGCAAAATAGCTGGCCAGATGTATGGAGAACCGGGATGACTGGAAGCGACGATGGAGGGCTCGTCGGAGGACGACCTAGAGAGGTATATAGCATAATGTTTTCAAACTGGTAATAAAGCATTCAGTCAATCAATCAAAGAGAGAGAGAAAGAGAGAGAGAGAGAGGGGGTTAAGGGAGTGGGACGGGGAGAGAGGGGGTGGAGAGAGTGGGGGAGAGAGAAAGGAAGAGGGCTTTGGCGAGTGGTAAAGATGAGAGTGAGACAGAGGGAGGGAGAAGGAAAGATATGATGGAGGTGTAGAGAGGAGCGTATGGAGCTGAAAACGAGAGGGATGGGTGTGTGAGCGGGGGGATGGAGGAACGCACAGGGATGCTCTTTCATGTGGAAAGGCATCCATTTAGCGAGTAATGCTGATTGATTTGTTGGTGCTAATTAAGAGGACGCTCCCATTCAGCAATCTGCCTCTGTGTGGACATTTAAAGCAGCGGTTCTCAAAGTGGGGTCCGGGGACCACCAGGGGTCCTTGAGGGGGTTTCAGGGGGTCCCCAGCAAAACTAGTTTATCTAGGTTTAGCCACTTTAAACATAGATACATTGGCTGTCTGAAAATAGCCCATCTACAAGTATCTTGTAGATGGGAGTCTTGTGGGGACTAAATGTTTTCAGATGGGGGTCATTGATAAGAACAGCTGAATGGACCTCCAAGCTCACAATGACTTTGGAGGTCAAAAGGGGGTCAGCAAAACCAGTCAGCAAAACCAGCTGACTCTGGTGGAGTTAGCTAGTTTAGCAGAAAGTTAGAGGATCCAATGGAGTTAGCTGGTTTTGTCAGAAGCGTTTTTTAATGCATAAAAAAATGCAAAAGCGTCGAAATGGAGTTAGCTGGTTTCTGCCGGACAGCAACGATTTTGACTACTACTACCCATAATATTTTACTACTATTCTACTAC
>NC_139954.1:28646314-28666314 GCF_963454915.1 Gymnoscopelus microlampas
TACTTTGCCTACTTTTCTGCTTTTATATAAGTTAAGAAACACTTGAAGATTCAAAATATGCATTTACAGTAACTGAAGTTTTACCAAAATCAGATTACACAATCGTTGCCATTGGGCAGAAACCTCATATCTCCATATTACAACTTGTGCTATTCATCATACAAGAGTGTCACACAAAAGTAGTGCAATTACCTGATCTACAAGCTCACAACGCGCCACGATGCGATGAGTTGTGAGCTTGAAGATCGGCTATTTTCACTATTTTAAAATGTTTTTAAAATAATAATTTTAGTAATAATAATAATAATAAAAGAACGGTTTTGGACTTACAAGGTTTCCAGCAAACAACAACGACAGGATGTCTTTATCTCCAAGTGGGCGGCTCTGCAGTGAAACATCAGTTCTTGTTGCACTGGGTCACACGAGTGGGCCAGTAGCGTCCTTTGAGACTACTGCAAATACATGTCAGTTGAGTTGAACTTACAGTAAGTACAAACAACTCGATGTAAAACACAAACAAGGCTGAGTGAAGCAACATACTGTACAGTGAATTAATAATAATAAGCTTTATTTGTATAGAATTTTTCAGAAACAGGTTAACAAAGTGCTTCACGGACATGAAAACAAACATGAAATATAAAATCAATTCAATGAAAGAAATAAAAACATAAAAGGGACAATAAAAGAAAATTAAAAGTGAAAGCAAAAACTATCTATCCATTCCTTCTGGTTAAAAGCCAAAGAGTTTTAAAAGAGGACACTTTGAGGTAGCCTATCTGATTTCCAATGGAAGTGTATTCCATCAAAGTGGAGCTCTTGCAGCGAATGCCCTATTGCCTTCCGTTACCAGCCTTGTCCTGGGGACGCGGAGTAAACGTTTGTCTGCTGATCTAAGATTAGAGGGAGGGGTGCAACGAGATCATTAGGGAATCTCAGTCACATGGTTTTGATGGAAACACATTCTTGTTTGTCTGACAATCTGTCTGTTGGTGATCGAAACATCAGCTTCTAAAGGAAGGACTTTCATCCCTGCCCAGCAAACCCGTGTTATCGAATGCCAAAATATTGTTTGACCTCAGAGTGACTCTCTCTGTGGCTCTCTGTGTCTATCTATCTCTCTCTCATTTTAGCTCGCCAACAATATGAAAATTCCAAACGCGGCTTTGCGAGGATATGATTGCATGGGTAACTTCTTAGAACAAGAGAGCCAGCTGAAAAGGGCACAGCTGTGCCAGTGTGTCCCTTCCCCGTTTTAGATTTGGTTGTGACCTGACCAAGATAGTGTATTATTCCTAGATCAGTTCTAGAGAGAGGGTAGTGTTTTTCTAAGAAGTGTGAATGGGGTTATTATGTCACCAGAGGAGGCCTTTAAGACCCGGAGAATACGTTCTGTGAACAACAAGGAGACATTTTCCAGGACAGGGCAGAGAGTACACACAGAGACGGAGGAAAACAACATGTCAAAAAAACTGCAACTGAAAACCGTGGAAGACCTTAAAGAAGAGACACGCAGCGGTGAGCTCCTACCGGCACCCTGACAACTGTGAGAAGCCCAATTCCTCTGGGCTTTTTGTTGTCCTTCTTGGAGTGGCGAGGAGGATTACTGCCTCTCTACAGGCACACCCAGCTACCCGCTGACCCCTTGGAGCCCCACACACACACACACACACACACACACACACACACACACACACACACACACACACACACACACACACACACACACACACACACACACACACACACACACACACACACACACACACACACACACACACACGTTTGCTTTACTGTACTTGTGAGGACATCATCATTTTTGTACTGCAATTTTGTAAGTGCAATTTGTTACGTATTTTCTCTTTTTTTTTCTTATCCATAAAGGGGTAACAGTGACAAATAAATGATCAGAAAATTCAGCGAATATTTCACATCAAACTATTAATTTGGTGATGCCTCATACAGATTGATGCATTTATTCCCTGTAAATACTCGCTTTTTGATATTCACGTTCTGTGTGTAATCATGGCACAAACAGCAGTTTAAATTAATGTGAATTAGTCACATGAAACAAACGCTCCTAGTGTGTACAGACCTGAAGTCTGAGGCCTGAGTTATCTGCTATCTTTGGTGCACGATACCGGTGTATAACTATGGGTAAATTGGCATAACCCTAAACCAACCGACCTTCATAATTATCTTCCTAATTGTAAGCCTAACTGTAAAAATATTGTTTTAACCAAAGCAACCATTTCTCTTGTGAAAACCGAGGCAAATTATTGTCCTCACAAAATGTCCATTTCCCAAATTCTACTATACTGATGTTGTGGGGACATTTGGCACTCACAAGTATTGTAATCCAATGCACAAACGCATGCACGCATGCACGTGCACACAGGCCTTTCACACAGGGCAGCCATTCTCCAACGTCTTGACTTATGCCCACGCTGCCATTTCAGTGACATGTGCTCAGCATCCAGCCATCATTCGCCTTTCATGTGATTTACCTCCTCATCTTCATCTGTTGTTGTGCCTTCTTTCTCTCCCTCCGTCTTTCATTAAATCTAATCAGAATGACGTGTATCACCTTCTTCATTCTCTCCTCCTCCTCCCCCCCCCCTCCTCCTCTCTTCTGTTAAGTTTTCCTCCCTAGCAGCAAGCTGGGCAGTGAAGAGAAGAGAGAAAACAAGCGAGAAACGGGTGTAGTGCCTCCCCCCTGCTGGGATATTGATGTGGCATTACAGACCCCTGAGCTGAGCAGAAAGAGGCAAGAGCACAAAGATGACTTCACAGAGTCTTTAGCACATACCCCTGGTCCATGGATACGCACGCACACACGCACGCACCTTATTCAGGTCTTGAAGTTCATCGGCCACAATATTCAATGGTTTAACGTTCTGATTTGGATTACAGTGTAAGCACTGTAGCAAAACGAAGTACATCTACTCATCTACTTGAGGTATTTGCACTTTACTTGAGTATTTAAATTTTCCAATACTTTTACTTCTACCCCACTACATCTCAGAGGCAAATATTGTACTAACTTTAGTTACTTTGCAGATATAAATGATTACGTTATAAAACATACATTAACTACTTTAGTCCTGTTTTATACCTAGGCTATTTGAACATAGCCGATCTAGAAGCTCACGACACGTTGCGAGCTTGTAGATCTGCTATTTTCAAACATTTTAGTACTTTTACTTTTGGTACTTTAATGAAATATAACCTGACAACAGAGAATTAAAGGAGATAATTAATTAATCTATCAAAACAAAACAACACATTTTGTTTTCCTGTACACTACATTTAGGTGTTAAATATTCAACCTTCTTTTTAACCAATTTATTCCCTTTGTTATCGCCAAGTATGCTATGTTTCTTTCTTTCAACACCCATACATGGACAGGAAATATACCATTTCACACATGTATGGCAGTATCACATGTTATTTAGATAGACATGCTTGTTGTTGCTTGTCCACACATGTTAGCATGTTTACATTGATGCTGGGTCAGGTGTCACAGCCCTGTAACCCAATGAATATACTGTACCTTAGCGAAACGGTTCTCGGTTCAGCTCTGGCTCCATACAACGTAACGGCTTCCTTCCTTGAGACCACTTAAACCCTAGCATCCGTATTGTGGGGAAAACTTTCGCCAAAAATAGCAGATCTACAGTACATGCTCACAATGTGTTGCAACGCGTCACATTGTGAGCTGGTAGATGGGCAATTTTCTGTGAAGATATATAATCTAGGGCAGAAAACAGAAAATATATTATATAGAGCCCTGAGGGACTACGGTCGATCAAGTGGGTTGAAGTATCTGCCCGTGCTGGCCTGGCCTGGCCTGGCCCATCGACCTCGAAATCTCTGGACTTCACTCTTCAATGAGTCGCGCTCATAGAGACAGTCCTTTTGACGTGACAGACATGTACTTAACTTTAACTCTTTCACTGCCAGATTAAATACATCGCCCATGTCAGCGATTTTTGGTTTTCCTAACCTTTTCAACTAGTCACAGAATATTTACATCCAGTTTGATCAATCCCCTGATGGTTGCTAAACACGGAGGGTTTCACTGTGCTTCCGTGAGAAGAGAAAAAAGTCATTGTGACGCCCCGTTCGCTTGTTACAGGCCGTTGAATATAGCTCGTCTCGTCAAAAATGCAGGGAGAAAAAAAAAAAAATACTATATACAGCCATTTCCCCAAATACTCTAAGCAGGAAGGAATGGTGGTGGGGATCTTTCGATCACTTGATCTCCTGGATCTGTGTGACTTGAGGATGAAAATGGTCAGTCGTGTGTTAGAGAACAGCGCCATCTGGTGGAAAACCACTGAAAACGAAAAAAAAGTCGTAAAAGTTGTCTTTGGCAGTCTGCACCTTTGGGAAAAAAGTCATAAAAGTCAACGACTTTTGGCAGTGAAAGAGTTAAGTTAGGGGAGGAAGATTCCTACTGTGATATTTTCTTAATACAACGAGTGTCCTAGAAAGCGCTCTGCTCTCCCGCAGGCCGCGCTGTGGCGTCGTGCTGCTGTACGTTCCCGTTTCCAACTGTGTCCTGTGTGACTCAGCCTCTGCGTCACACTCTGAATCCTTCCCACCTTAAACTGGTCAACCGTCATAACAGCTCCCAGCTGGAAGCCCTTTCCAATCTTATGCCCAATTTATGTTCCATCGCGGGTGTTGACGCGTTGTGAGCTTGTACAGTAGGTCGGCTATTTTCGGCACACGACAACATATCAGGCACTATCTGTCAGGTGTGCTTCAAAAGATTGGGATCCAAACATGAGACGAGAGGCAGAGTAGATGTCAGAGCAGTTTATTAGACAAACACTGAGGAACACACATGGTATCCTAGTTAATTTGTGGCACTAATGTGTTTTATTTGCACTCTATATTTACGTGACCATTTCTCCTGTAATTTTTTAAAGGGATATTTCACTTTCAAAAAAACTTTGGGTCATTTTATCGTCTACTCAGACTTTTGTGAGCCCCCCAGACGGTTGTTAAGTTGCTTGATTCAGTATTTAGATATTTGATATTCATTTTATCAGACACGCCCCCTTCCTATACAAACCCATTAGAACTTCAAACTCCATTTTTAACATGTTAAATTCATCAAAAACACCCGTCCTTGGTTCTGGTGACTCACCCTGCCCTCCTAATACGCGAGGGGCCGTGTTTTTTCGATTACTTTTTTCATTTATTTTAAATATTTTTTGGGGAAAATGAAAAAAATTCAATACAATAAAAAAAGAAAAGAAAAAAGTAATTGAAAAAACACGGCCCCCGGGGCGTGTCTGACAAAATTAATATCAAATATCTAAATACTGAATCAAGCAACTTTAAAACTGTCTGTGTGTGTGTGTGTGTGTGTGTGTGTGTGTGTGTGTGTGTGTGTGTGTGTGTGTGTGTGTGTGTGTGTGTGTGTGTGTGTGTGTGTGTTAAGCTCCATCTTAACCAACAGCTCCCCTACTGGTCTCTCTGAGCCCAGTGACACAGATTATCACCATCCAGGTTTCCACTCTCATTCCCATGATGTGAGGTTGACATGTCCCAGTTACAGTACACACACACACACACACACACACACACACACACACACACACACACACACACACACACACACACACACACACACACACACACACACACACACACACACACACACACACACACACACACACACACACACACACGCAAACACACACACATTTTCCACTTCACACACGCATGCACGCACACATCAGGACTGATAGCTTCCAAACAAGACCCTGGGATTTTCTTCTTTTTTTCCATTACACAAATTATTGTTGGCATATTAAAAACCTTATTTAATTGTATTTAATTCCAGTAAAGTGCACTCTTTGAAGAACTCGGTTGATGCAATTCTTCACCCCCAAAATGACTTTTTTCCTATCCATACCCTGTGGAGCCTGGAATTCACAGTGAATTTGCATTGGTGTTGCATTCCTTCACGGTGAATGAAGAATCCATAAACGAAGAGAATGAATAGTTGATTAATTTAAGGAAATAGAGGTCCAATATTAACAAGAGAAAATAGTTGATACATTTAAGGAAATAGAAGTCCAATATTAACAAGAGCAAATAGTTGATGAATTTAAATAAATAGAGGTCCAATATTAACAAGAGAAAATAGTTGATGAATTTAAGGAAATAGAGGTCCAATGTTAGCAAGAGCGAATCTTTGGCTAATCTTAATTTTTGGCTTATCTGCTATAGTTGATGAATTTAAGGAAATAGAGGTCCAGTATTTACAAGAGCAAAACTGTCTTTAAAAAATCTGTTTATACTACAACACAGCTTTCAGACTATAATCCTCATCCAACTTTAGCCAACACCACATTTTCACAGAAACATTATAGCTTTACCCATTAAGACCTAAAGTCGGTTCTAACGTCTTCTAAATCCTAACAGCTTTCTGAAAAACATGTTTATGTATAGTGGTGCTCAAACTTTTTCATGTCAAGGACCCCCAAAATTATATGTATTCGGCTGCGGACAATTGAATCTGTGCCAAAGTATAAAATAATACTTTTTAGCTTAAATCTAGAATGACACAGATGCTTTACCGGTCTTAATGGGTTAAAATATTTTGGGTTAAACAAGCTTATGCACGAATGACACACACCTGAACAAACGCACTAGTATGTGTCTCATATAATATCAATTAAAATACAGTACATTTTGTTACTAGATCTGTGAGGACAGACTCTGGCAGGACTGTCTTGTTAAGTTATTACCTTTGTAAAGTGTATTTTTCGAGCTCTTGCTCGATTGCATCTTCACAAAGTCGATTTAACGGGAGACATTTTAAGACGAGGCATTTACCGAAATGAAAAAGAGCAGAGACACATTTCGAAATAGTTTTCTGTTAACTTTTAAAAATGCTCTTTTCCTAACAGCAAATCATTTTTTGTTGCCCTTTGTGTTCCTCGGGGACTTTTAACAAAACCCTTGGCGCTCTTGCCTCCGTTCCAAAGTGGTATTAAAACGCTCCGTCTTGATATCAGGGCCAATGTTCAAACTTTGACTTTTTTCATGACTAATGAAATACCAGAGAAAGAGAGAAAGAGAGGGAGGGAGCAAGATAGAGAGGGAGAGAAAGAGAGAGGGAGAGAGAACCGTGCCTCTCGCTGGCAGGTAGAATCCTTGTATGTCCAAAACTAAATATTTATCCTAGTTTTAAAAACAGCCGATCTACAAGCTTGCAACGTGCAGCAATGCGACACGTTGTGAGCTTGTAGATCTGCTATTCTCCCTACTTTTGTGCTCAATCTTGCATGACGAAGTAGTGGCATTCATTTACGAAAAAACATAAAAAGTTGAAGTATGGAGATATGAGGTTTCTGCCCGACGGCAAAGCTCTGCATGAAGCCCATTCCAGCAGTGACCTAATACGTCCCTACCGCATCCATTATTTGATCCAGTTACACGCGCGCTCAATATCAATAATAAAACAGTTAAATTGGACAAATGGAATGTTTCTTTTAGCCATTTCTGCGATTGTATTTTAAGCCACCGTTTTATTTTCCTGCACTGTATTTACTCTGCAGGGCCCCGAGTGCCGCTGGCAACTTTTAAGGGGTCTTTTATGTATAAATATAACATATATAGTGAAAAACACTCACGGACTGAATCGGTGTACCATTTCAAAATGCACGTCCACAAATGCATCTTGTTCAGAATTTTTCTTTTTTCCATCTGTGGATTTTTGAGATCACAGATAGAAGCATCACATCGGTCTAAATATGAATATTTAATATGTTGAAACCTCTCTCCTGCATATGTACTCCTTCATGGTTCAAAAAACACACAAATGACATTATTCTTTTATTTTATTTTTCACAACATGGGACCCAGTTGAGCTACAGTTGAGCTACAAATAGAAAACCTTTGATGCACGTGTACAGATATGTTTATTTAAATTTAAATAATTGAAATGCTCTACTGAGAAACTTTTTTGATTTATACTACTGTATTTCAATACCATTTGTCTGTTGGATACTTTAGGTTAGGTTAGGTTAGGTTAGGCTAGGTTAGGTTAGGTTAGGTTAGGTTAGGTTAGGTTAGGTTAGGTTAGGCTTGGTTAGGTTAGGTTAGGTTAGGTTAGATCAATACTAGTGAAACGAACACACAATGCAATGTGATGCATTGTGAGCTTGTAGATCTGCTATTTCCACTATTTGAAATACGGCTTAAGTGGTTAATTCATAATGTACTTCAAAAGTACAATATTTATCTTTGAAATGTAGTAGAGTGAAAGTCTCCAAGTCTCCAAAAAATACTCAAGTAAATTACAGATACTTAAAAAATAAAGGTACTTAAGTGCAGTATGCAAGTAATTGTACTTGGTTACTGTCCACCACTGACGTTCACAGAATTTGGAAGGATGGCTTTTATTTTTTATGCTCCATCCATGGTCCTGGAATCAGCTCCACACAATGACATTAAACTGCTGGAGCACTTAATCCCTTTGGATGATTTTAAAAAGTTTACTCCAGACGCTAAAAACCGACAGAGGTCTGCAGCTGTTTTTACTCCAGTTTGTGTTAACGTATTTTAATGTATTTTCTATTTCTAATTCTTTTTGTTTTTTCATTGTATTTTATAATGTAATCCCTGCTTGATTGCTTTCTTGGCCAGCGGGCTCCCTTGCAAAAGAGACTCTCAATGGGACCTGGTTAAATAAAGGTCAAATAAATGTATCTGTAGGCCTATATATTTGACCGTTTTAATCATGCAATGCATAGTGTACAGCACAGTCAAATCCTCAATCCAAATCCTCAAGATGTTAATGCATCCGTTTGTAACTCTGAGAGGAAACAAATTTGGCCCATTTGGTTGAGGATTTTATTTAACAGCCATGGTTTCTGAGGTGAAGCCCTGAACTTTTGACCCAACCTCAAAACTTTCATCTAATCCAGGCTGGCATGGAGGCGGAGCCATCTCCAGAGATGGAGGAATTATCATCCCGTAATCATTTCATGCCCCCGCCCCCTCCCTAGCCCCCCCCCCCCCCCCCCCAATGTCGCCACACAGAGCAACTGTGCTTAGAGACTCCAGGGTTCACGGTGTCAGGATTATCTCACACACACTCACACACACACACACACACACACACACACACACACACACACACGCATACGAGCATACACAAATGTGCGCGTGCTTGCACAGACACACATATGCACGCACGCACACGCACACATGCACACGCGCGTGCACACACTGCCTCTCTCCCTCCCTTGTTGGCCAACGGTTTCTACCCATAAACTCCAGCCAGCTGTTACCCAGTGTTAAACCCTGTTTAGCAGAAACAGATCTAAGTGGTCCTGTTGGGATCAGGACAGGGCCCCGACCGTGGGGTTACAGCGCCCCCACCGCCACTGTCCGGGGCAGGAAATTACACCATCGCCGATGGAGCGCATCAAGACACCGGGACAGGCAGAGCTAGACACAATGTTTGTAAATACAGTAGGCCTATGCTTATTGTTACGAATGTTGAATTGGGCACGGGCCCAATTGAGACAGTCAATTCTGCAGGTGAGTCCGGTATAATAATAAGGGTAATAATAATGATAATAATAATAATAATAATAATAATAATACAAAACATCATAAGTAACTATGTAAGTATGTAAAGTATCATGCATAGTAAAATATAGTGTTATAGCCATATATTATTATTGCATAATTAATTAATACATTAATAAAGAGAGATTAGTTGTATTCTAAAGTTTACTGATAAAGTGTGAATATGGTCATGAATAATACTAATACAATTAACATGAATATTAATATGAATATTCATATTATTCATAATAATGTTGCATTACATTGGATTAAATGTGGTTAAATGGATTGTCCATCCAATCAACCCGGTTCTGCAACTCGTTTCATGCAACACATAGAACGTCAAGGCTGCTCGCAATCCAGTGGACATGCCTGTGATTTATACATGCTCTACGTATTGTCAATGTCAGGCAGATTCTTTTTAAATGTATTATAAAATAATACATAAAATAAAAAATAATAATAATATTTTTGAAATAATTGAAGAAATTGTAGGAAACAATCTTTACTCGTGACCCATAACAATGGGTCCGCGACCCCATTGTTTGGGAAACACTGCTTTAACCCAGTGGTTCCCTTACTTTTTAGCGCAAGACCCAAAAGAGAAATTAGACATTTGCCCGGGACCCAAACGAGCGAAAATAGTAGATGTATCAGCTTGTGGATCTGCTATTTTCACTACTTCTTAAACGTTTTTTATTTATTTATTAGCTGTAGAAAAATAAATGGAATTGTTTTTATTGATGCAAAGTAGTGACTTTTATTTTTATGTTTATTGTTTGAATTTTTTTATGTACAGTACAAAACGGGGAAAAAATGATATTTACTCATGACCCATAAAAATGGGTCCGTGATCCAAACAAAGGTCCCACGACCCGCTGTTGTTGCTCTAAGGGGACAAATAGACCTAGCCAGGATAGCATAACAGCGCCAACAGACCCCCTCACCATAAGGGTTAAAGCATTCAGGCATGTACCGTTCTCTCTGCATATGCCACACATGCACTCTCCCACTTGTGGACATGGACAATGTGATGAAAGATGACTCACATGACCATATCGTTTTTTCCACATCTAGGTCTATGTTTTTTTTTTCGTTTTTTTTCGCACCACTGCACTCTCAAGTTTGACCGAGCACGGCAAATGCAAGTGCATTCGTCTTTGTAATGAGGGGTTTATGCACTGCAAGCCTACTATAACACACCTCTCTATGTAGTTGTCGATGGACTGTTCTTGTTGGCACTGATTGCATTGACATTCTTAAGCCCAATTTATACTAAGTTGTACGACGGTGTTGGGTGCTGAAAACAGCAGATATACCGTATTTAAGCTGACAAAATGTTGCGGATGTAACACATTGCGTAGCTTACAGATCAGCTATTTGGAATGGCTGCCGTGTCAAGTAGTCAGATTCGTGGGCCGTGAACGCTTTCCAGACTTTCAAGAGGGCCCTCATCCAGAAAAGGTTGAGAACCACTGCTTAAGACGACATTTTATGACCCTATTTACTGATTTCTTTCCCATAGATTGGAATGCAGATGTCACTTTTTAACCAGTGTTCTTATTGAAACACTAGACAGTTGAGCAGTCTCTGTGACTGAAGCTTCTGCCATCCGTGCCCCGGTAATGAACCCACTTTCACAGTGACTTAGATCTGTTTCTCTTGCCATCTGGACACCAAATTGGGGTCAACAGGGCCTGCTCAGCATTTTTATACAGAACATGCCACATGATACGATGTGATAGGACACACACACACACACACACGCACACGCACACGCGCACGCACATACGCACGGTACGTACATACGCACGGTACGTACATACGTACGTACGTACGAGTATTGTCTTTTGTAAATTGATAAAATATATATATATTGTTTTTATAAATGTATTGATTTATTTCTTACTGAAGTATTCTGTACATTGTGTAACTTACCAACGTACGTACACGTTCAAAGTGACAATATTAGCAATCACACATCTGCAACAAAATGCAACACTTTACAATCACACATCTCTGAGTAACTCAGACAATAACAATGAATGTCTCGTAAGTGTTCAATATGTCCTTTTCAAGCTGTAAATGTTTTCATATTTAAGGTAAGCATTCTTGAGTTTCTTATTTAACACTTTCGTTGTTTTTTTTACATGTTTTTAGTGCTTATTTGTCGGACAGTAGTTATTTACGATGACATGAACTAAACAAAACAATAAAAGCAGCAGAGCTTGTATTAAAGTTAATTATGTGCTCATTCAAATATTAATTCTTTGACATTATTGCTTTCTATTATTTCTCATAGGAATTATCTCAATGGTCTCTTTTTCTTTATCTCTTTTTTGAAATTGGTGACATCGGTTATGCACTTTCAACTGGCATCCCCATTTTGGGCATTATAAGCGAAAATTGTCACAAATTGTGACAAAAAAATCAGAAATTATGAAAATAGCCAAAGAGGAGAGGAGTGGAAACGAGAGGGAAGCATATGGGAGAAGAATAGAAGAGGAGAGGAGAGTAGTGAAGCACCGGGAGGCAGATGTACAGAGTGATATACAGGAAGTACAGAAACAGAGTGCTGGTGAGTGAACAGAAGTGTCTTTGTAGCAGTAGAGCTTCAGGGTTTGATGCTTGATGGACCGGCCCATCAGAAAGCATGTGACAGTTGTAGGGTGAGGGAAACGCCCGCGGGACAGACACACACAACAGCAGGCCGTCTGGAAAGAGAGAGTTGGGACGTCACGTAACACTACCATCCTCTCATTATCATCTTCATCCTCATCATCATCTTCATCATAATCATCATCATCGTTCAACTCTGGTTGAACCCAGATAAGTCGGATAATTTGTTCGGGACGAGTATGGGATGCGTGCATGAGTGTGTGTGTGTGCGTGTGTGTGTGTGTGTGTGTGTGTGTGTGTGTGTGTGTGTGTGTGTGTGTGTGTGTGTGTGTGTGTGTGTGTGTGTGTGTGTGTGCGTGTGCGTGTGCGTGTGTGGTTGTAATCATAGTTAATTCACCTTAATCCGAAAGTTTGGATGCTGATACTGTACAGACGCACACCATGTTGGGTCTTTTTGGTAGATTAGAAATTCTATGACAATAATAATTATATATACAAATGTTTAAATGGTATGTGTTATTATTATTATTATTATTATTATTATTATTATTATTATTATTATTATTATTATTATTAAATTAGAATCAGAAATACACAAATATACTGCATGTATGGAATATATAATTATAATTTATATTCCCACAAAAGCTATTTTATTTGAATGTTTTAGTGTTATGTTCATGATTGCATTACATGCATGTATGCAAATACGAAATACACAAATATGAAAATACACAAATATACTGCATGTCATTTGGAATATAAAATTATAATTTATATTCCTGAAAAGGTGATTTTCTTTTAATGTTATGTTCATGATTACATTACATCATGCTTACATGCTTATTATTTAGTATCGTAAATTTATATATCTATCATTATATTTTTGTTTTATTTTGTTCATTTTATATTAACCTTGACAATTTGCAAAATAAATGAAAAATCTAAAATGTAATAATATGCAATATCAGTAAAACAGATATTTATTTTTATTTGATTTTATATTATTAAAAAATCTATGAGATAAAGTGTACAATATTTATTAAAATATTTGCACACCTTAACCACTGTATTGCTGGTAAAACAAATATTTGAATGTAGTTATACGATAATTTCATTTAATAATGCTAATTAACAAAATGTTCTGGAAAGTACCCACCAAGTCCTATAGTGAGATAAAAGTTATTCGGACATTTAACTGTACAATAACGCTAACGTGAAGGCCAAACCCTCCCATTTAATAATGCCTGATTTAAACTAGCTTTTATGGTGTAAAACTGCAACGTGTGGTGGACTTGTAGATCTGCTATTCTTCCTGGGTAGGTATGCGACACCGGCGAGCAACTAAGTTTCATGTTTATTTTTTTATTTTTTTATGGTGCATGGTAATAATTGAATTGAATCCTACAGTAAGTGAAAGAGAAGAGCCACGGATTGTCTACAATTAACAGGACACATGAAAACAACATGTGACACACATTCTTTAATATATCGCATATTTCGTATTTCCTCCCTGGCCGAAGGCCCAGATTCCATCATAAGACTCAAACGACATAATTACACACAATTTACATCACTTTACTTCCTGGCTCTGAGTCAACGCTTTGGACAGGAGGGGGGAAAAACACACAAACACACACGAGCGGGCCCAGAATTTGGTCCCCCCTAGTTAAGCGTGCGCACACACACACACACACACACACACACACACACACACACACACACACACACACACACACACACACACACACACACACACACACACCTCTTTGCAACCCTTCCAAAGCCTGGCAAGAACACCAGATATTACGAGATAATTAAAAATCCTGTTGTGCGATTATGTTATTCTCAGAAGCGTGTGAGTGTGTGTGGGGAGGGGGGGTTTATTGTGGCGGCCATTTCCAAGCCGCTCGTCCCAAAACCTGGCTCCCGTAATCTTCAAAATATGGCAGGCATGGGGCTCCATCCAATGAGATGGCACCATACCCCCCAATCTCCCCCCCCCCCCCCCCTCTCTCGGCTCCCACCAGATACAGGCTGCATGGAGTTCATCTGGAGTTCAACATGGCAGCCCACCGTGGCAACAAGGAGTTGGAGTGGCGGCGGGTTGACGATGATGGCGGGCGCTCAACGGACGGGCAGCTCCATGCCAACGCAGCTCTGAACCCGTTCAACTGATACACTGTAAGCATCTCTACTGTCACACGGCCATCACAGCAATCACCACATGCCAAATCTACTCATTGATTGTGATGGATTTCATTGCTTTCTAGCTTGTGTTTATCTTATCAATTTACAATTTAGGCATTTAGCAGACACTTTTAATCCAGAGCGATTTACAGTAAGCAAGGACAACACAAGGTAATACATAACATTTATAGACATAGTCATCTACTAATAAACTAATACATAAGTAAACCAAGAACCTATCATCAGTCTAATCGTAGACGTAGAACATCCCAAAAAACTACAATCTGTACATTGAAACTCTACACACTATAGGATGCCAGGTCAACTATCTAAGTTACATGTTAGAATTTGCATAAGCCTGCAAAGTCGTCAATGACAATGATTCAGTTTTAGAACTGGCAGACGATGTCCATATTATTATTACTAGTATTTGTACTTTTTAAATAATTAAGCCATATTTTATACAAAAAACTAAAGAAAACTAAAGAAAAGTAAAAAATATTGAAAATAGCAGATCTACAGTATAAGCTGTCACTTCTATCTTTGCTAAAGAAAAGATGCCATAGAAATTCATTTAGGGAAAAAAAAAGAGGATATGTTTGGAACTTTTGGGAATTTCTTGGTAAACTTTTTGGCATTTTTTGAAATGTCCGGCCTATAATGACTTGCCCAACATAGGGACACCAGGTTGAAAGCGCTGAAATCGTTATTTTCCAACACCTGTCAACTTTGAACTTTCTACATGAGACAGCACTATTTTACCACTCTGACCACCGAACAATAAACCCTAACCTACTTATTGAAATCCTGAACAGTAATCTGTTTTTGCCCTGCTTTCAGCACAGGGTGGCTTTCCTGGAACACTACTGCCCCCATCAGGGCGCATAGCGCCACCCCCTCCCCCTCCCCCGCTCAGTGACGCTCAAACTCCGACCTCATAATAATTACTCTAAAAACGACATTCAGTCCCATGCGTTAAAAGCCATGACCCGCTGGTCTCGTCTCTCCCCCGCACGGGTCTGTCAATACGGAGCTGTTTGCTCTTGACAGAACCGGCCCGCGGTTCCCCGAGGTGTGGAACAGAACTGTGAAGTGGTGGAATGGTGTTGAAAAGCGTTGTTGTATCAATATGTGCGCTGTGATGTGAGAACTCGCTTCTCTTCTCGGCCTTCATCTCCCTCGGGAGCATTATACCATACACGTAATACCCTGCAAGGCCACGACACAGCCGCATAAAGCCCTCCATGAACCTTTCACCCTGTCCTGATGTTGTCACGCAGAGAGGACGGCAGAGCGGTAACTAGGTTATACAGAAACAGGTTGAGAAGATGATGGTGTTATGATGTTATGTTATTATTGTGCGATAAAGCATTGCTGCATGGTTTCATTCTGCCCGCAAGGAATTCGGGAGCCATTTTGTCTAATTGAGTGATTGTTAGAACACGGGCGTACAGTACTGTACCTGCTAGCATAGCTTCTGCTCTGTTCACGAGGCAGTATGCATTCTGTGTGTGTGTGTGTGTGTGTGTGTGTGTGTGTGTGTGTGTGTGTGTGTGTGTGTGTGTGTGTGTGTGTGTGTGTGTGTGTGTGTGTGTGTGTGTGTGTGTGTGTGTGTGCGTGCGTGTGCGTGTGCATTTGTGTGCGTGTGTGTGTGTGTGTCTCAAGAGAAATGGATGTTTTCATGGTAAACCTTAAATAATTAAGTCATATTTTATACAAAAAAATAAAGAAAACTAAAGAAAAGTAAAACAAAATATTGAAAATAGCAGATCTACAGTATAAGCTGTCACTTCTAACTTTGCTATTTAAAAAGAAAAAGAATAGAAATTTGTTTAGGAAAAATAAAACAAAGGATATGTTTGGAACTTTTGGGAATTTCTTAGTAAACCTTTTGGCATTTTTTGTTTCGTTTTCATGGTAAGACAAATAATAATAATAACAAACCTTTAGTGTTCTGCTTACAATTAGGAAAATATTCTGGTTTAGGGTTATGCATTTACTATATACAGTAGGTTAGTTCAAGGGGTAAGGGTTATCCCTAGCATGCACCGAACATAGCAGATCTGCTATTTTCGGTGTGCGACACTGACGTGCCTGGGTGTGGTTAGGGTTAAAAACATCCCCAAAAATCTAAAAATGTTGTTCGTAAAACTGCTGTTCCACAATTTTGTGTGTGTGTGTGTGTGTGTGTGTGTGTGTGTGTGTGTGTGTGTGTGTGTGTGTGTGTGTGTGTGTGTGTGTGTGTGTGTGTGTGTGTGTGTGTGTGTGTGAGAGCGTGCATCCGTGCATGTGTGTGTGTGTGTGTGTGTGTGTGTGTGTGTGTGTGTGTGTGTGTGTGTGTGTGTGTGTGTGTGTGTGTGTGTGTGTGTGTGTGTGTGTGTGTGTGTGTGTGTGTGTGTGTGTGTGTGCGCGTCCATGCATGTGTGTGTCCGTGCATGTGAGTGTGTGCGTGCGTGCGTGTGTTCACGTAGAAATCTCCATCTGAAAACCCCCAATGACAAAATAATTTACGTTTCAAACGCCGTCAAATGCTCTGATGAAAGATATGAAAGCGCAAAACAAATTGAACACTGCATAGATCTAAGTGTGCGCAAATCCTCATGTTTCATACAATAAAGAAAAAGAAAAGAAAAAGCCTTTCAACATAAATGACCAAATTGCTACCAATATCCCACAGGAAATTAGTATGACTTCACCTCTTGGGAGTCGTTGCTTATGATATGGAAATAATTTGGTTTTGATTGGAGCCGCTGCGTTCTTCAGCGCAGCGCAACGTGCTTCAGTGGCTAAACTGAATGCAGTTCAATCACGGGGCTGCGTGATATTTCAGTAACGATCCAGGGCCACAGGGATTGATTGAACCTCCATTGTTCCCTGTGCTTCCCTCATCATATCTCTATCATGGAAAAGGTCGGTTCGCGGAGTTTGCGGAGAGCAGTTGCCAAGCTGTTATGTAGGTTAGCTGCACAAAAGCGCTTATAAGCCGCGGGAACAGAGAGAGTGAATGCGAGAGAGAGATAGATGAAGAGGGAGGGAAATAAATAAGTTGTTTAGAGAGAGAGAGGTGAGTGCTCGGTCAGCTCGTCTGTAAGTCGCACACAGTGCCATCCGTGGCTGTGTCACATCCAGGGGCCATTAGGACGCCACTGATCTAATGTGGGGCGAGTGTTCCGTCTAGCGTACAAACTGGGCTAGCCGGAGAACCGCTCGTTCAACACGCTCGTGTATGACACATAGCCCAGTCAGTCTGATAAAAAACTGTCAATAAGAATAATTGAGCTTGTGGTTATGTAGTGTATTAATGGAGTTTCTTTGTTGTTTTGTAATGTTTGTTTTGAACAAGCACAGAACAGATTAAGTTTAGAGTTGTTACTACTGTACTGTAGGTTGTGGTTCTGTAAGAAAAAAAATCGACTGTAGTTTCCACATTTTTAATGGAAAACTAATTAAAAGTTCATGTCTCATACATTTTACAGCGTGAGGTTAGTGTAGATTAATACATATTTTTTTCCGCCTCCATATACAGTTATTGATGCATCTTTTATTTAATTATTTTTCTAAATTAAATTCAGAAATCAAGTCACTTACTAGTTACTACAGTCCATAATATAAGATTATAAACTGAACAAACACAAGTGCTTAACAGTTTTTAAAGTTCACCTTCATATTCCAACACATTGGATAAATAAACCACAGCCAAATTTAAGCTATCAATTTGTACTTTATACTCTTGAAATCTTGAAAAGCTGCCAACAGTCAAGCCCCTTAAATAAGGTGATTTGTTTTGACACATATGAGTCCTATAAATCCTGACACAGAACTGAAAACACCCATTTCTGTTGAACCGTCAAATAGATTTAAATAATTATTGGATAAAACCTAGATCAAAGAATAAAGCACACACTTATAAGGGGAAAAAACATTCAAGACTGCATTTAAAAAACGTAGCGCGTCAAGTTGCAGAGTAATGTATCCACTTGTAATTCTGAGAATGTGTGCACTAATCTTCAATTAACACTGAAGATTCAGTTGTATACATCAGTTGAGTTGAGTTAAACTCGAAGGAACTTGACAACAAGACACAGACAAGGATAAGAGAAATAACAAATACTCCATTAACTAAATGTAACATGATTTTACGGTGTACAATGCATTCTAGAAAAGGCTAATGAATCGCAGAGCAGAAGATATCCACCTGTTGAATTCTTCTGTACCGTACTGTATATCTAAAACTGTCATTTTCAAACTTGTTATGCCCAAGCCACACCAATGGGTCAAAATCCCAAAGCGGACCTGTATTCACAGTGAAAATAGCAGATCCACAAGCTCACACCACGTTGCGATGCAACATGGTAATATCTTCACTATTGTGTGTTATAAAACGTATATATAATTACATTTTAAAAAATCGCCAGGGATGGCAGTTGAAAATGGTTGAAATATATATATATATATATATATATATATATATATATATATATATATATATATATATATATATATATATATATATATATATATATATATATATATATATATATATAGGCACACTAGAATGCCGTGAGACAAGTCCAGGTGGACCTTGGGATTCTGTGCTGTATAGAAACCTATGTGTGTGCGTGTGTGTGTGTGTGTGTGTGTGTGTGTGTGTGTGTGTGTGTGTGTGTGTGTGTGTGTGTGTGTGTGTGTGTGTGTGTGTGTGTGTGTGTGTGTGTGTGTGTGTGTGTGTGTGTGCGTGCGTGCGTGCGTGCGTGCGTGTGTGTAATATACACACATATATATATATATATATATATATATATATATATATATATATATATATATATATATATATATATATATATATATATATATATATATATATATATATATATATATATATATATATCAATAGCACTGAATCCCAAGGTCCAATCCGAGATCACAGCAGTGCCATTTGGGGACCACTGGTCTAAAAAGTGGTGTCCCGCAGGCCGGGACACCACTGAGGACAAAGAGTCACAGAACACAGTCCTCTACTGTCTTCTGGTGGAGGTGGAGGGAGCTTAAGGTCAGATGGAAGGACATACATACATACAGACTTTGTGTGGAGGTGAAATAGGCTTTACATTTTCTTATATCAACACACGCACACGCGCACACGCGCGCACGCACGCACGCACGCACGCACGCACGCACGCACGCACGCACGCACACACACACACACACACACACACACACACACACACACACACACTGAGCTAGTGAAATGTCTTTCCTCTGTGATATGCCCTTGTACCTCAGTGGTAAAAAAGGTCTCGGGGAGGAGAGAGGTTGATTATCACAAGCACTTCAGCACGAGTTCCAGTGTGTCCTCTTTTTCCTTTGTCCATGCCTTTGTAAGAACACTACCAATATTTCTATACCTCTTTCTCTCTCCCTCTTTCATGTTATTTCTTTCTCTCTTTATGTCTTTCTCAGGGTTAAATTTGTAAAAGGAAAAATACTTGTTTGTACGACAAATAGCGTAAATAGCCCATCAAGCTCGCAACGTGTTGTGAGCTTTTTCTGCAATTTCTTAAAAACTTGTATTTAATTTGTATTTATTTGTT